>NC_140236.1:36997284-37017284 GCF_949987555.1 Borostomias antarcticus
GAATAATATGTTGAGCCCATGGTTGTACAACACTCAAGGACAATATATATATATATTTATATTACCAGTGTAGTACCTACATCTGACATGGTGATATCAGGTACTGTAATGAAGCATAGATACATACGCATACTTTTTGCATCAAACAACAGTCTTAATTCTGTAGAGTGAACTACTGATACATTCCGGGCTAAATCGAGATTTTCTTTAGCATGAGATGTTATTCAACACAAGTGGGAAACGGTATCAAACCAAAATCTTAAATATGACATTTCTATGTGTCATTGATAAACCCTGTTCGTCCCACCTCCGTTCAAACCCCCCCGAACACACAGAGCAGGAGCTGGACCCCCCCAGAACACACAGAGCAGGAGCTGGACCCCCCCAGAACACACAGAGAGAGCTGGACCCCCCCAGAACACACAGAGAGAGCTGGACCCCCCCAGAACACACAGAGAGAGCTGGACCCCCCCAGAACACACAGAGAGAGCTGGACCCCCCCAGAACACACAGAGAGAGCTGGACCCCCCCAGAACACACAGAGCAGGAGCTGGACCCCCCCAGAACACACAGAGAGAGCTGGACCCCCCCAGAACACACAGAGCAGGAGCTGGACCCCCCCAGAACACACAGAGAGAGCTGGACCCCCCCAGAACACACAGAGAGAGCTGGACCCCCCCAGAACACACAGAGCAGGAGCTGGACCCCCCCAGAACACACAGAGAGAGCTGGACCCCCCCAGAACACACAGAGAGAGCTGGACCCCCCCAGAACACACAGAGAGAGCTGGACCCCCCCAGAACACACAGAGGAGCTGGACCCCCCCAGAACACACAGAGAGAGCTGGACCCCCCCAGAACACACAGAGCAGGAGCTGGACCCCCCCAGAACACACAGAGCAGGAGCTGGACCCCCCCAGAACACACAGAGAGAGCTGGAAGACAGAAGGAAGCTCCACCCCTCTGCCTTGACCCCCCCAGCTGCCAACGCAACACTCAGCACTCAATACAGGATTATTCATGGATGAGGCGTTTAAACACATCAGACATCCGATTTCATCTGTGACAAAATATTAATTAAAGTCCTCTAAATGCCAGCTTGTTAATTGGTTTGCACCTGCATACGAGGAGCAGATTTATGATTAATATTACCCCCCCCCATTACCACCACCACCCTCCCCCCCCCCCCCCCCTCGACGTCCTCGGTGGAACCTCCTGGTACAAGTAGAGGAGTGAAGGGTAAATATTGAATGTGGGACTAAACTCCTGGCGGAAATGGAGGAGAGAGAGAGAGATGTGTGAGAGAGCTGGGAAGCTGTCCTAATGAATGAGCTGTAATCAGGCTTGGATCGGGGAGGGTTAGGGTTAGGGGAGGGTTAGGGGAGGGTTAGGGGAGGGTTAGGGGAGGGTTAGGGGAGGGTTAGGGTTAGGGGAGGGTTAGGGGAGGGTTCGGGTTAGGGTTAGGGGAGGGTTAGGGCTAGGGGAGGGCTAGGGGAGGGTTAGGGGAGGGTTAGGGGAGGGTTAGGGTTAGGGTTAGGGGAGGGTTAGGGTTAGGGTTAGGGTTAGGGTTAGGGTTAGGGTTAGGGTTAGGGTTAGGGGAGGGTTAGGGTTAGGGTTAGGGGAGGGTTAGGGTTAGGGTTAGGGGAGGGTTAGGGGAGGGTTAGGGGAGGGTTAGGGTTAGGGTTAGGGGAGGGTTAGGGTTAGGGTTAGGGTTAGGGTTAGGGTTAGGGGAGGGTTAGGGTTAGGGTTAGGGTTAGGGGAGGGTTAGGGTTAGGGGAGGGTCAGGGTTCGGGGAGGGTTAGGGTTAGGGGAGGGTTAGGGTTAGGGGAGGGTTAGGGGAGGGTTAGGGTTAGGGGAGGGTTAGGGTTAGGGGAGGGTCAGGGTTCGGGGAGGGTTAGGGTTATGGGAGGGCCGCTCCCTGGACATCACTAGTGATATTAAAACCACGCCGGCCTCCTCCCTCTACTTGTTGTGCCTCGCTGGCTAAAACTGATCCCTTTAATGTCGCGGCAAATATGCAAATGTCCATTTCAATATAGCAAACCTTTGACGGCTATCCTCTCTTAATTCAACAAAAGGGGAGAGCAGGACCTTGTCAGTCAACCCCCCCCTCCTGCTACGAACAGGCCAACTCATTACTGAGAAGTTTGTGTGGAGATGGATCTGCTGCTCCCTGGAGGCAGGAGGACTGAGCTGCTGCTTTCACGGCTGTTGGACTCACATCTGGGGCTGCAATGAAGGAAATGCTGAAAGAATCTCAGCGGTATTTGTGTACAAACATAAACAGTAAACAGTAGGCTGTTTGAGAGGTCTGAATCTGAAGCAACCGGCCCGGTGGTGAGTGCATGTGGTCTGTAGTACAGTAGACTAACATAGATGCAGAACCGTAACAGGTGTCAAAGCTGTGTGGAGGACTAACCTTGTTAGTACACTGGTAGAGTTAGGGCTGTGGTCGTCATTTGAATTTCCAATCTTTTGAGGCTTTTGACAAACCCTAACTCATCACATAAAACGTTTTTGGTTTAGATACATTCCTAAAGACAAACTTGCTCCACAGATAACTGCAACATTGACCTGTATAGTTCATCTCCACAGACTCACACCAAGATGATACATGAATCCTTCGAGGAAAGTCTCTCTCTCTCTCCGAGCACAAAACACAGTCTTGTGGACGGGGTAGGAAAGGCCAAGTACCCCACAATGAGGTAGAAGCATTTATATCCTTGCTGCACATTCATACATAATGGATGACTGTGAAGATCTCCCCCATCCTGTATATCTGCATGTCACATGACTGTGAAGATGGCGCGAGGAAGCGCCGGGGCAGAGGAAGGTCTGTCCTGTCAAAGTGTGAGGATAAAGAGTGCTAACAGAACCAGGGGATGCGGTCCCGCCCGGGGGGAATAACGAGGAAGAGGACGAGTGCTCCCAGCTGCTTAACCCCTCAGCTAAAAGCATTCAGACAACTCAGCCGCCGCCAACTGATGTTGTGAGTATCACAAGCACACGCTGCGCCTTTCTCAAATCTATGCCTCATTTCAATAAAAGTGTCGCCATAAACATAGGCACACAATTCATCACTTCCTGGTGCTAAAGCAGGGAGGTCAGTGTTTAGGCTAGATGCTGCTCCGCCACGAAAACACAACGGTTACAAGGTAGTCAGAAAACCGGTCAGGCAACCAACTGTGTGCTGATGTGTACATCATGATTGCACTATGCTATGATATGTTAATTGAAATGCTCTGTGAATAGTAGCTAATAGTAGTAATGTAGGAATTTGACAACTGTAGTTTTTGAAATCATCTCAAAATAATGACGCCTGGTCCAGATCCATGTTGAGAGAAGAGCCCTCTCCGTTCGTCCAGGGAACATAATGTCCCCCTTGACAGCTCCAGGATGGTGTTAGCCACGGTGGTGTGTGGGGCGGGGCCATGACCTGATCTTAATGCTAGTCAGATATATCAATAGGTGTGAATGAGGTGAAAATGAGGAACGCACAGAGACGGCTGAGACCAGCTGTTCAACACAAAGCAGGTCTGCTGTGTGCTTGTGTGCTGCTCCAAACCCATATGGTGTTGAAACCGGCCACTTATACCTAACATAATACCGGCAATATATCACCATGGAATATATGTGTGGAATTATATTAATTTGACACTACAAGGTCTGGCTCCAAATTAGTCTCCGCCTCCGCAAATGGGACATGCACAAATCCAGCTTTGCATTTTCTAACCTGCTTCGTTAGAAACTGTCCCGCAAATATCTCTGGAGGAAGCGACTTCCAAGACCTGTTTAATTATTGATTTACTGTAAGAAGCTCAATGGTTCATTAAGATCATTGTTGTGCTGAAGGTAATGCTCTAAAGCTGGGGCAACTGCCGAGCACTCGGTCCCAGATGGCCCAGAACAGTGCTCCGTAGCTGGGAGGAAGGATAGCCGTGTCAGGAGAGAGGATCGGGGCTCCAGAGCAGCGAGTGAACCGTGTATCGGTGCCTCATTCAATACAGAGCCAGGCTGCCTCTGCTACGGATCTGTGTATCTGCTTCAGGGGAGCTCAAAGCAACAGACTGAGACAAGCTCCTCGAGGATGGCTCATAAATACAGACTTTCACTCCGGTTAGAGGAAACATTCTACCTTGAATGACTTGATGTGGATTGAGCCTGCCACCTACTGGGGTCACTCATGGTGCCAGTCTGCACTCTAGAATATTCCATCACAGTCCAGACGGTCTCTCGCTGTGCAATGGCTGCCAATCCAAATAGCACACAACTGTATTTATCACAAAACTGATATATGGTCCAATATGCTATCTATGATTATGGCCCTGAATGGGGCATTAGTTGAATAATGTAATCTTACACTGTACAATATGTCTGGCCCTCTGAAGCCAGGTAAAATATCCGTTAATGGGATTCTCAATCTTTTGAAGTGGAATATGAAACTACCTCTTTCTAAAACATGAATTTCTGCCACAGTTGTACAGTAGGCCACAAACTAATTGCATAAAATATACTGAATTATTAATTACAAGTGGGATATCTACTTGAAAAGCTTGAATCAAAGACTGAAAGAGTCTCTATTAATAAGTAAGGATCTAAACCCTTTGTACACACACCTTTGTAGAGCTCAAGTGGAATGAGGAGGACCTGTTTCTGCAGACAATAAGCTAGAACAACGCTATACAACATATTAGCCCACAAAATGGCTTTAACACAGTAGAAACGGCAATGTTTCCATGTTTATTACAGTAGGTTGCTGTGCTATACTGTAACGTTGGAGACCATTCTCTGTCATTGAAGGGTGTTAACTAACATGTTTATCTGAGATTTTAGCAATGTACAGACACATCTTTTTTTTTAATTGTAGTTGAGTTGGGGAGGGTTGAATAATACCAGCCCCCTTGAGGTGAGGCAGGTTAAATTGAGTTGAAAATGAGATTTTAGCGTCTCCCGGTCTAATAGCAGGGAGCAGAACTTGGGTATCATCTCCGTTAATAGAGTGAGAGCTCAGGAGGATTCGGTGTTACTTTGTGAAGAGAGGCGGAGCAGGTGGAAAGCAGGATCCTTTACATGATCAGGCATGAAGTCAATTAGAGAGGGGACAGAGAGTGTGAAGACGGGATGGGACAGAGTGTGAAGACGGGAGGGGACAGCGAGTGTGAAGACGGGCGGGGAGGTGAAGCTATAGGAAGGTCTGTCTGAGGGCTGCAGCGTTTCCATAGAGGTCAAGTGAGAAAATAAGTCCATGTCCAAGAAAATGAAAATGCAAATGAATTAGAAATGCCAACTATAAATAGGGACCCACTGTGTTATCTGCTAGGATGACGGCCAATTCAATACTTCTGTTTAAAAATTATAGGCACCTACAGTAAAGTTATATTTGTGTACATATACTGTATATAGACAGGGATGCATTTTAAACTGATATGTCGAATAAACTAAACTAAAAAAAGATGTGAGCATTGTTTACTGTACACAAAGCAAGTATTAATGTGTGTGTGTGTGCATGCAGTATGTCTGTATATTTATACAGTATATGTATGTGTATGCACTGTATAGGTGTGTATGTAGTGTGTATATACTGTTTATGAACTGTATGTAATGTATAGATACATGTATTACTAGTCCATATAATGTACTATAATATACTCTCATATGGCACAATTTAATATAATATGAAATAATAAATTACACAATGACATACAGTAATACTATAGTATTAATAACTAAATGTAACTAAACACATTACAATACATTACAGTCACTGCAGTAGCACATGCTTTTATTCAAAGCGACTTACAATAATTGTATTTGATGCTGGAAGTTAGTGTAAAGTTAGTGTACTACTCCTCAGCAGGTGCATCTCCTTTCTAAACAAGTGACTAAGAGCATCATCTAGTTCTCAAGGCAAAGTGCAAGAATAGCAAAATAAAAAGTTATTAAACCAAAAGATGAAGGGAGACAGCATCACCCCAACATTTCTGCAACAACAAGGACTTCAGTGCATTGTGCTTTGAAGTCCTTGCTAAAAAAATCATCCGTGAGTCATCTTAAATGTGAGCTCAAAAGACTGAAGAGATAGATGAACATAATGTGGAGTTTTGTTGACGTCTTAAATAGCATTGTTATTGTGAGCATGATATTGTTAACCTCACAGAATCAGAGAGAGAGCGAGAGAGAAAGAGAGAGAGAGAGAGAGAGAGAGAGAGAGAGAGAGAGAATATCTATTCTACTATTAGTATCATGTCTTGGAGGAGTTGCGTATACCTCTCAATTAGGCCCTGTTGCATTTAACATTCCAAATATGCCTTTCCACTAATTGCTAGGTAGACACTTTGACATTTGGGAGTTGATGATGGTTGAGCATCATCAGGGGCCCGTAGCCTGTGCCCTTTGCTGCTCACTGCCTGGTTGTAGCTCTGCTGGCCCCATTAGGCCCAGACCAGCCAGGGAGGCTCTCCCAGCGCAGTAGCGCAACGTGCTCGTTAATAATACATCAATGAAGAGCCGCTCCTCCAGATTAGGTGACGGCCCCTATGATAATGGGGCCGTGGATGAGGGCCAGGCAATCACCACACTGGTGTAATCTAACCTGGGGTTAAATAAGCTTTTGTTAGAAAAAGAGGATGAGACAGAGAGAGAGAGAGAGAGAGAGAGAGAGAGAGAGAGGGAACCTCTCCCTCTTGCCCAAGGATATGTAAATGACTCTTTTGTTGCAGACATGGGTGAAAATATGAAATAGTTAGAGTAGCCTGCTTTTGTTTGCAGGCGCAGGTTAGATAATTGTGTGGTGGAAACACAATTACCACATGCTTAAGAGATGACAGGCTGATGCAGGTTATTTTTTGCGCCTGCCTCTGAAGTAAAGCAGAAACAGTGAAATGCGTTGGTATGGGTGGCGCTAGCAGCCAGTGCGTGGCGGGGGTATTCCTCGTGTGTCACATTCATATCTGCTCTCTAGAGTGACGGTCTGTGGATTCACACCAGACGTGTAGCTGAATGTTTAGCATCCCGGCTTGCAAATGTATTGCCATGCAAACAGTGCTAGCCTTCATCAGACAATAAACAACAACAAAAAATACCAACCTGTCTTAAATATTTTAAATACCCTACATTCCTTGGGAGGGTATTTCTCAGGTACGGTGTATTTGCTTGTCTTGTCTGTCTTCCCCCGCAGTCTGTCTCTCAATAGAAAAGTTGATAGAAATATCAGGAGATTTTAATCACAGGGGTGTAGCGCACACTTACTTATCTGAATCACAAAGGAAGAAAGACTTCCAGTCGATGCTGTCACCCTCCTATACCAGCCCCTGTCAGCGAGAAATGTGCCTAAAGACACATCTCCTATTCAGGCTGTGTAACACGTGCCAAACTGCAGCAAACTTAACAGGCTGAGAACAAACAGAATGAGGAAGCAATAGGAAAATACAATGGAATGAAATGTTTCCTAGAGTCATATATATGTTTAAGAGGCCTTGAGAGAAAACAGTGAGGGGGAGAAGGTAAACAGAAGCATTACGTCGGTAGCAGACAGAGCAGAGGGAATGGGGAGGCCTTTGTCTCCATGTTTCCTCCTTCCTCTCATCACTTGTTTGTTTTGTTCTGTTCCTCCTGGTGTTTAGATCATGACAGATTTAAAAAGTGTTTAATTTGAACTCCTGAGCAGAAAGGATACGACACAGCAGATCGCGACGGCGGCGGAGTGAGATCCAATCATGTCAACACAAAGCAACGCTCCCACACCTCCCTCAACACACACACACACACACACACCACCTCCCTCAACACACACACACACACACCACCTCCCTCAACACACACACACACACCACCTCCCTCTACACACAAACACACACCACCTCCCTCAACACACACACACACACCACCTCCCTCAACACACACACACACACACACCACCTCCCTCAACACACACACACACACCCGGATGGTATATGGATTGTCACTAAGAACTCTAATGCCCCTGTTTGAAAGTTACTCGGAAACTAGACTAAATCTGAGAAATATCGAGTACTTTTGTCTGTGATTAATAAATAACTGCACAAATAAAACTTCTGGAGTGATTTAGGAAAAAGACTGATGGGGTTTAGTCAGTCGTGTTCAATTAAGCCCTAATAACCACCAATCCGTCTAAAGTTTGGATAATTTGAAGCTCCCTGATGTTTTCAGATATGCTTTTTCTACTCATCTCCACATGAAAAGGCAGTTCAGAAATTGTTGTCCCAAAGTAAGTTCTAAAAGACCTTCAAATCATTAAGTAGGAATTTTCAAAGAGCTGCCGATTGAAAGCCAATGGGAAAGTCCTCACACTTTTATCTTGGATGTTAAAGAAAATGATGGGATCTTGAGCCTGAGCCTTTGAGATAAGTGAATATTTTGAATTTTTAAAGAATCCCAGAGTTGGTGTCTTTGGTCCTCCATGCCTGCTGGGACTACGGCGTGAAGAAGTCAAGTTCTCTCTCTCTCCATCTGCCCTGCTCATAAAGGGTAATAGGCCCTGAAACCTCCACAGGCCTGTAAGTTGATTTATTTATCAGGTTTCTATCTACTGAAGGATGCCCAGGGGTGGGTGTACAAGCTGCCCCCCCCCCCCCCACACACACACACACACACACACCATGCGGCATAGAGACAAGTTCAGCCCAAAACACATCCACCCTACGGTCCAAAAACGGGGTCCAACGGATGAGTCTCCATCGTTTGAATGTGTAAACCTCATCAGCTGACGGATATGAATGGGAGCTGAAGGAGTCACTTTCTGGCTGATTCAACAATCGGCGTTTGTCGTCAGGGATACATGAGTCATGTCTATTATGAGCCAGGATACCACAACCTCACTCAGTTGTAGAAGCTCAATAAACACATTTACTAGGGTTACAAGTAGTGTTGAATTGTATTAATGTTCAATGTGAGATGGTCATCACACTGTCCTTGGGCAGAACGTAGGGTCTGGATATAAGGGAATGATAGGATAGATCAGAACGTAGGGTCTGGATATAAGAGAATGATAGGATAGATCAGAACGTAGGGTCTGGATATAAGAGAATGATAGGATAGATCAGAACGTAGGGTCTGGATAGAAGGGAATGATAGGATGAATCATGCAGGCCTTTAAAATACTCTTCCACCTAATTAAAATGTGATTAACAGAATGAGGAGTCAGTTAATCATTTATGATGAATACACACTGAATAATTTCGCCAAGGTGTTGAAAATCATAAATAAATGATTTAGAGACGTGGGCTGCTGGCTGGGCCCACAGCGTTAGAACAAGCTGAAGTGACATCCACTATTGAGGCAGTGAACTCAGGGTCTTTATCACAATACAGTTACGTGCACCCCCTCCCCACGCCCTCACTGCTCTCTGGGACCCCTCCCTATACCCTCACTGCTCTCTAGGACCCCTCCCCCCCTCACTGCTCTCTAGGACCCCTCCCCATGCCCTCACTGCAACAGTGCCACATCAGTGCTAGGCAGGCCAGGATTAGTTATGCTTATTAGTTTATAATCCCATATAATTGTAAATATAATTATTAGTGGGTTCAGGAAGGAATGCCGGTATCTCTGGGAGAGAGCGGAAGGCTGGGTTGTGTCTTTAAGAGTCTGTGAGTTGATCTCTCACCTGGTGAATCCTGTACACAGACAGTGCCGGGGGAGTGAGAGAGTGTGAGTTCATCTCTCACCTGGTGAATCCTGTACACAGACAGTGCCGGGGGAGTGAGAGAGTGTGAGTTGATCTCTCACCTGGTGAATCCTGTACACAGACAGTGCCGGGGGAGTGAGAGAGTGTGAGTTGGTCTCTCACCTGGTGAATCCTGTACACAGACAGTGCCGGGGGAGTGAGAGAGAGTCAGTGGAAGTCAACGGAGGAAGAAGGGTCAACTGGTGCCGACTGAGGCGATTTACCTCGAGATGTTCAAGGACTATTGACCAGTCACAAAGCTCTGGACTGGGTGTGGCCACCCCTCTACCTGGATTCCTACCTGAATCTCAAAGAGCTGATTTTAAAACCTGTAAACGAGCCGTTGAGAAGGATGGTTTGGCCGAGGCGAGGCTGACCAGCCCGGGCGCCGAGAGGGAGGAGGCGGGTCTAAGACTGGTACCCTCCTTCTCAGCTCTTCACAAGTGGTACCAGTGAATGTGTGTGGTATTGAGACGGCTAGAGTGGGTCATCCAATGGCCGCAGGACCGGCAGTTCGATTCCCGACTCCTCCTGTCCACATGTACGAAGTGTCCTTGAGCAAGACACTGAACACTGGGCAGGCTAGCACCTTGCATGGCAGCTGGCCATTATTGGTGGGTAAATGTGTGTGTGAATGGGTGAATGAGAGGCCATTGTAAAGTGCTTTGTCCGTTAGGGTAGCAAGGCGCTATGTAAGTGCAGTTCATTTACCATTATTCCTGTAACAGTGAGAGGGAGGAGAATACTCAGGGTTGCTTATGGCCTGTCCACACTACACGGATTCAGGACGATTTTGGGGGGATTTTAGATTAGTAACCTAACCTAACCCTAAATAAGCATTAGTTAACAGTTAACTAACGTTTTTTGTGACCCTTATTGTAAAGTGTGACCAATTGTTGTTTTAATAAGGCAGATATAGCCTAGTCGTGGTAGCCTACATATCATGCTTTCGGGAGTCAAAAAATAAATCAAAACTCAAAGATAGGGAGTCACATTTGGCACAACACCTACTGAGTATAAATAAAGCTTGAATACAGTGCATACAATTCTGACAATTTCATAACTGAACTACCTGAACTGAAGCAATGACTCACATGGTCATGAAAGACAGCACACAATGATTTGTCATGGTCATTCATGTAGCGTTGCCAGTGTCCCGGCCACGACACGGGAAGAATTTATGCAACTGTGATCGCCTAATCTGACATGGTGACCATCGTGAAAGAGAAAAAAAAAGATTGTGTTGTCTGTACAGCCCATTAGTTAGATCCTACACCCTGGTCGACGTAGCCAGGCCACCGTAGGTTTGAAGTTAGCCGGCGAAACTCTCCAGCGCTCTGTCACACTAGAATACTGTCTGATTCTCCAGCCCTCTGTCACACTGTAATACTATCTGATTCTCCAGCCCTGTGTCAAGCTATAATACTGTCTGATTCCGGCCACTGGATTTTCAGGAGCAGTCAGCCGACCGTCGCGTTTGTTTTGTTTTGGGCTTTAGACATCGCCTCGACAGCAGTCTCGGTGTTCCTCTCGTCAGTGTGGCTGAGACGGGGCAAAGTACCTCCCATCCATATGTCAGCTGTTTGTCTGGCCCTGAGAGAGCTCTCTGTCACCCTGCCAAAGCAATATTCCAAGAGACTCCTGGAAGCCACACCTCATATACACAGCAACATGAAATTCCCTCATTGACCTGCAGCGAGAGAGAGAGTGTGAAAGAGGGAGAGAGAGGGAGAGAAAGAGAGAGAGAAAAGAGAGAGAAAAGAGAGAGAAAAGAGAGAGAAGGCCTCAAAACATTCCTTTGTTTGTATGTTTGTGTATGAGCCAGACAATATAGTTGGGAAGCATCATTTTCACGGCTTATACCGTTTCAGGAACTCAATAAGTCCTTTTGTTGTCTGTTCCAAAATGGCTCTTGATGGTAACAGAAACAATTCTTTTGTTGTTGTTTGGTTTCCCACCAACATCTCGTTCCAACATGTTAACGGCAGAGGGACCCGCTGATAAAAAGAACATCTGGCTTTTGTGCATAGCTGAAAGAGTACACATGTATAATACATGGTGCTCTGTGAGTCTGCCAAAGCATCCGTTTGCACAGCCATAATCCTCAATCAACACAAATAAAAACACAAACAAACACACCGGCCTTGGAGCACTGGTGGGAAAAGTACCAATTCTATTTTTCTTTATCTGTACAAGCAAGTATATTAGTGTCATGATCCTGTGGTTGTACGAGCACGTTGGAAGCTTATCAAATCAATCCCTCGTTGCTTTGAAATGTTTAAGGGGCATGCAGAGTTAAATATTGGGTTTGCCAATTAAGAGGATGTGAATGTGAAAACAGATGGATTGCCGATGCTGTGCGAGACAACACCTGAATTCAGTCAATAATCACACCATGAATGTTGGGGTTAGAGGGAGAGGACTGAGGGAGTGCTCACCTAATAAAGGAAACGCATGTAAGCAGACAATCAACATGTTCAGCAACATGTTCAAGCTTAAAGCGTTGCAAAACACGGCATGTTTACATACGTACTGTACCACACTCTATCAGTCAGTGTAGTCCACCATCTGTTCAGCTACAACAAAGATGCTGTCACCCCTCTCAGAGAAACATGATAATATCCAGTAAACACGAGTAAACAATCAGAGCAGTTTACAGTGTTTTGCCATCAGACAGATGTTACTGAGCAGAAACGGTCCTATCGAATACAGATCACCTCCCTCTCGAACACCGGGACAATAATGAGGGGTGAACTGCATTTGATACGACTATTTCTACTCAATAAACTCCAGTATCGCCCCACACTAGTCTAACGAGTGTAAACGAACCCACTCTCTCCAACGGCAATTTGACTTACTCCAAAATATGTCACTCCACCGTGACGATGTACCATGAACTGCACCATGGGTAGTGTGCTCAACATGCAACATCACCCCTGCTCCTCGTTATTATAAAATGCTGCTTCTTATGGAACAGGGAGGCAGATAATTGAGGGAATATGATGGGAAGAAATGTAAACAGTGATGATAAACAGATTCTGAAAAATCGCTATTTGGCTACAACAATAACACTGGTAAGAGGTTAGAATGACTACACACACACACACACACCTATAGTGTTCACCCACTTATGTATGTACACAAACACACACGCATGCATGCGCGCACACACACACACACACACACACACACACACACACACAGTCTCCAGCAGTCCTAGGGTAAACTACCATATCTTGTCATAGTGGGAAGAGATATTTGGGGGCCCACCTTGTTGTGTGTCTCTCCCTGGCACCGCGGCTGGGACCGATGACAGGAAGGAAGCGGGCTGGGGGTGACTGAGGTGTGAGAGCCATAAGTGTGTGTGTACCCAAGCCCTAATTAACTCTGCAGCTTCCTCCCTCCATGGCATTCCTGCCGTCCTGGGGCACATGCCAGTTCCGTGGATGGTGTGTGTGTGTGTGTGTGTGAGTGTGTGTGTGTGTGTGTGTGCTCTAGTGTCACTGTCACCGCCGTTTGTTCCCGCTCTCTCTAGCCTGTGTGCCCCCCCCCTGCCCTCCCATGTCAGGTTTGAGAGGCGTCCCAGAGCCACCGGATGGTGCGTAATTACCCTCTGCTCAGAGTGAACCCTTGTCCCCAAAACAAGAGGTCCCTTAGACTGCAGCAGTAAACAAATCACTGCAAGCACCCCCCCCCCCCCCCCCCCCCCCCCCACGCACCCCCTCCCAACCGCCACCCTGCGCCTGCCTCTCGTTATGGCTCTGCTAGTCACCACCCGGTCAGGGACAGCCCTATGACAGCAGGTTTTTAATGACATCCTAAGCGCTCTCCAGCTCCAATACATACGGTCCAGCGGCCGGCGTCTCGTACCGTGAGCAGAGCTGGGGGAATGGCTCAGGGATCTGGCTCAGGGATCTCTCTCTCAGACCAGTCCGCCGGCCTCATCCCTGAGACAAGACAGCTATACGTTACCGGGTGAGGAGTCCGCACATATACACGGGGCGCCTAGCCATTTAGGAAACTGGTAAAGGGGCAAAATACAGCCCTGGAAGTGACTCTCCCATCCCTGGAAGAGCAGGCTTATATGGGCCTTGCTCCTCATTTTCAGGTGCTAAGCCAGTCGCTCTGAGCGGCCCTGTCACAGGCTGATGTTAGCCGTTAAAGGCGTTGATGATGCACGCCGACACCCCCTCTCTGACAGACGCACTGTCCCCGCAAAGCTGCAAAGATTTAATACGCCAGTAGGAAGGCAGCCAAAGCCCAAAGCAAATAAAGAAGGAAAAAAGATGAAATGCATGCGACAGTGAGGAAGACAGCTGAACAAACGCAACGACTTAGAGAATGGGCCTAGCGTCTCTCTCTTCCCCCACTCTTTACACAATCAGCCGTGTAAATTATTGAAATATCATGAAAAATAAATAGTTCAATAAAAAAAGGCTCTGCCAAGCCCCAATTATGCATTTTAGCTGCATATATGAATGTTTTTCTCCACCTCGGTAAATGAAAAAGAGTGATTGTTTATCCAGAAAACAGCGTGGTGACTGGAGAGAGAGGCTCTGGGAGAATGTGCTCCATCAAACCAGTGAGAGCCCAGGTCACATTATAGCCAGCTGACAGTCTGCATCCATCTCCCCGACAAGGACATCTGAGAAATAAAAGCAGGTGAACTTGACACAGCTCACTTCCAATACAAGTTGGGGATCTCCCTCTGCAGCGGGGCCGTCTTTGAAGTGCGGCGCTGAACGAGTCACGGAGACGACGCGGTGCAAAGGCTGTGTTAAACGTCCATTGTTTTAACCGTTTGAGGATTTATCCCCGTGTTCTCCTGCTACGTCTCCTCAAAAAGACGAGTGCCCCAGGAGTCCAGGGGCTTTGAGCCGGGACTACCCCTCTTCCTCTGGTCCTCACATGTGATCTCCTTGATTTTAATGAGGCACCATGGAATGACCCCCTGTGATGAGCTTTGGAGGGCAGGGGGGGATCCTGAGGTAGTCCGGCTGAACACGGCCGACCCCCCGTCTCCCCAGACCCTCTTTTTCAGCTGGTCCTCTCAGGCGCCTCTAATGTTTTATTAACCAGGTTCAGGGGTTCACACTCTTCACAGGGAACACCGGGACCTGTCAATCATTCATCTTTTTTAAAGTGCGCCGCGGCTGCACTGTGGAACCTTTATGTATCACATACAGTAGACCCATATTTAGGAATCTGTGAATGTCCCATACAGGGTGACAACACGGCTACCGGAGCGCCCGTTGAATATTCAAAGACCTTGGATCTCCTCTGTCTTAATTTGCTGTGTATAATGGTAGTCATTAGCCCGGCTGCACTAATTAATCCTGTCACACACACATGATGAAAAACATGTAATTACTGTTATGAAGGATCATTTAGTGCATTAGAACCAACACAGCGTTGTGTTCCTGTCAGGTGTGTCGTGGTGACTGAGGTATACTCTGACTAAAGAAGGGGGTATACTGTTGAAGAAATGGTACCGTTTTTACATTAGTGGTGTTTAAAGAAGTGGATGCACTGTGTACTGTGGGTCCATGGATAAACAAGTTGTTATACTGTGGGTCCATGGATAAACAAGTGGATGTACTCCTATATACTCCTATATACTCCTATATACTCCTAATATACCTGCGTATACCTTCCTCTATACCCCTGGTTCCTGAACAACGTGCTGACTAGTGAAGTAAAACTAGGGGTTGTAGGAGTTGTTGATTTTTGGGTCTTTGGATTTTACGGTCTGTGCGTGTGTGTGTGTGTGTGTGTGTGTGTGTGTGTGTGTAAGTGTGTTGTTCTCATGTGTGTTCACACAGGCATGGGGGATGTCAGCGAGTCAGAGGTGACAGTGTCGCCCCTGAGACAGGAAGACAGGGGGAAGACATGGGAGAGAGTGCCGCCCAGGAGAGGATGAGAGAGCAGTGTCATGTCACCATGGGGACCAGCATCTCCACGGAGAGCCCCCCTCTCGCTGCTCTAGGAGAGTCTGCACTCAAACGGCAAAACAAAATAAAAACTTCATAAAAAGGAGACAAATAACCAAACAGCATGCCTCCAAATTGATTTAAAAAAAAAAAAAAAAAAGCCTTCATCTGAAAATAATTCTGTAGGTTTTCTTCCTGAAAACATTGACTGTATGCATTTTGAATGTCTGCCATTTTCTGAAGTCGAACCAAATTCCAAACTATTTGATTCCGGTGGCGACGTCTCGCCCGGGCCTCCCTACTGAATGTGTAATCACAGCTCATCTCATGTGGAGAGCAGGAGCCGTGCCTGGCGCCGGGCCGCGTGGCGAAGGGGGAGGAGATTATGATACATCTCTTCATATTCTACTCCAGACCGCTGGAAGACCAGATTTATTCTGCAAGGCCGAGCAAGAAGTGCTGGTGTCGGCCGCGAAACCCTCCTAGCAATTAGGCTAGAGACACGCGTGGGGGGTTTGGTAACAAGTGTTAGAGAAAGGCAAGCGGGCTGCTCCTTGATCGCCCTTTACCATTCCACAATGTCTCCCTCTAATGTACCCCATCAGGATCCGTGGGCATGTACAACAAGAAGAGCCCCCGAGTCATTCTGGTTGTTAATGCAAGGAGCCGGCTGCCTTAACATCCTCTTATGTATTCAGGGAGATGGGGAAGAGTGGTCTCGCCTTTCTCTCTCTCACACCCAACACACACACACACACACACACACACACACAGGAGCAGTCTATATGAAACATCTGTTCCAGTCACGGCATGGCATCTTCCTGAATTAGAGCAACATTGGAATCCAGACAAGGTATCATCCTTTACCTCCGAGAACCCTAGCAGGTGGGGGGGGGGGGGAGGGGGGGGGCCGCTAACACACCTCCCAATGCACACAACTCACAGTAAATCCCTTCCATCAAATGATAATCACACTCATCCTATTTTCTGAAATCTGTACCCAAAACACCCTCTTTTCATTGTAATACTTGATACGTGAACTGAAATTTAATAAAAAACATTTTAACACAGTTCAGATTAAAATGAAGCCAAGAAGACCACAGCGTGTTATACTTGTATTCTCTGGCTGCGTGTCACTGTTGTACAGGACATACAGGACATGCATACAGGTAATGGCCACAGTGGACAGTTCTCATTCTGCCTCTCTTCCTAAATGGACTCTGCGGGTAGAAGAGCAGGAGCCCTTCCAGATGTGTCCCCCCGTGTCAGGGTGAGGGTCTGACGCTGGAGAGGACAGTGACATTAGGGTCTGACTCTGGAGAGGACAGTGACATTTAGGAGGAGCTAAAACAACAGAACAGCAGTGCTTTAATGTCTCATAAGACGTCCTCTAAACATGACTTTTCCATCTGAGAGCATCTCCATGCTGAGTCAAGTGCACTAACTGTGCCTGAAAGAGCGCGGCCCCTCAGGACCCCCATGCCTGATACCCACAAGAATAATCTGGCCTTTCACTCCACAGCGCCACACAGCAGAGGATGCACACGATGGGAACATCCTGGCACGAAGGGGAGCGCAACATCAAAATACGGCTTCGGATTCTGGAAAGATCGCCCTCCAGTGACTTCTGTATCACACTTACGCCCTGAAGAATAAATCTGTGCATGCGTGAAAATATTTTGATTCGATTTTATATTAGTGTGTAAATTAGTGTATTTGCATTGTATTAGAAATAGCTAGTGGACCACAGACAGTAGGCAGAAGTATTTTTTGTCCAAATATTTTGCCTCGGAATTCTAGACGCATTATCCTTATGATGTGTTGTTTTTTCCAGGTATACTCATTACTCAGGAAGTGCGTTTCTCAAGGTTAGATTAAAATGGATGGAGAGGAGCATCAAGCCCCTCACCCGATGGGTAGCTCACCGCGGTTTGGCGCTGGTGCTCAGAAAAACAAATATTTTCTACCAAGTGTCTGTGAAGTACAGACGTCCCCCAGCTCTGATTTTACATCCTGTCACATTAATGATTCAAAGCACTCAATATAAATATTAAAACTAATAGCTTCACTATTCAGCTATTACTCCGTCATTCCCTGAAATCATCATAAAACATTCAGAGCCTTTTAGAAAATTTACACACTTGAATTTGATGGCGAGGAAGGCAGGCTGTCAGAGAACGAGGCCCTGCAAGCTTAAATAATAGTGGGAAGCTGTTTATGGAACATGCTTTATTTATTCATCGTCTCAGAGTAAGGTCTTCAATTTAGATGGAGGGGGGAGAGAGACAGAGAAAGGGGGAGTGAAAGAGAGATAGAGAGAAAGAGAGAGGTAGAAAGACATACAGAAGGAGAGAGGGAGAGAAAATCAAAGTAAAGCTATCAGGGGAAAAAGCTGAAACATAACTCTTCCCACAGTCAGCGAGGTAGGGGAGGGGGAGATACAGGGTAGGGGAGGGGGAGATACAGGGTCTATCAGCGAGGTAGGGGAGGGGGAGATACAGCGAGGTAGGGGAGGGGGAGAGGTAGGGGAGGGGGAGATACAGGGTAGGGGAGGGGGAGATACAGGGTAGGGGAGGGGGAGATACAGGGTAGGGGAGGGGGAGATACAGGGTCTATCAGCGAGGTAGGGGAGGGGGAGATACAGGGTCTATCAGCGAGGTAGGGGAGGGGGAGAGGTAGGGGAGGGGGAGAGGTAGGGGAGGGGGAGAGGTAGGGGAGGGGGAGATACAGGGTAGGGGAGGGGGAGAGGTAGGGGAGGGGGAGAGGTAGGGGAGGGGGAGATACAGGGTAGGGGAGGGGGAGAGGTAGGGGAGGGGGAGAGGTAGGGGAGGGGGAGAGGTAGGGGAGGGGGAGATACAGGGTAGGGGAGGGGGAGAGGTAGGGGAGGGGGAGATACAGCGTCTATGAGATTCACAGCACAAGGTCAATCAATGGAAGGACTTTGGGTCCAGGAGCAGCTAATGGATTGTGAAGACACATACAGTAGCAGGGTTATGAATTTTTAACGAACTCCTTCTTCAGCAGAGACCTCTATAAATCAATGACGACTTATTGGAGAGGATCAATTATGCAAACTTTAAAACATTTAATGACAGATAATGAAGAGCTCCCTGGAGGCTGGCTAAGGTGGAGCTTGACTGCGGTCCAAGGATTCAGTGGAGCAGTAAAGGCTCCGCTAGGGCTCTGAGGAGCAGCTCCCAGACCAGCCCTTAAAGGGTTTCACCAGGGCTGTGAGGAGCAGCTCCCAGACCAGCTCTTAAAGGGCTTCACTGAGGCTCTGAGGAGAACCTTCCAGACCAGCTCTTAAAGGGCTTCACCAGGGCTGTGAGGAGCAGCTCCCAGACCAGCTCTTAAAGGGTTTCACCAGGGCTGTGAGGAGCAGCTCCCAGACCAGCTCTTAAAGGGTTTCACCAGGGCTGTGAGGAGCAGCTCCCAGACCAGCTCTTAAAGGGCCTTCTGACAGTCAAGTGCTGCAGCAGACACCAGCAAAGGGAACATGAACAGGGATCATAGTTGGGTTTACCGAACACACATGTATGTACATAACTGTAATGATTCTTACTCTTATCATAATCCTCACCAAAATCGTTACCGTACTTCTATTTATCGCTGTAGAGTTACAAATCTTAAAAAATCGTATTTGTGTTTCCTAAGGAGCTGTTGAGATGTTCCTATGTGGACATGGGAAAGAAAAACAACACATTATTCACGACGTTTTCTGAAGCTCATCATAGCGATGCCCCCCAGGGCGCCCCCGGTGGCAATAATCTCAAATCGCTGAAGCTACAAACAATGTTGAAGCGCAGTCACCCGTATTAAAAGAGTCCCCTGCAAATCTGTCCTGTTGACTCTCATCCCCCCCCGCCTGTGACCCTGTCACCGCATGCTTTTATGCCGTTTGTGTCCTTCTAACAACTCATGTTTAATATATCAAACCCTCACTAACGGGCCGACTGTAGAAACCTAACACACTTAGGCCATCTGAAAACCATCTGAAAACCATCTGAGAACCATCTGAAAACCATCTGAAAACCATCTGAGCAGCGCTTGTTGTTGCGCTTGTTAATATTACACATTTTCTACAGGGATACGTTATTTTTGATGGACCACAGCTGAACATTAGCGAAGCCTTTTTTTCTAAATTTTCTAATCACAAATGAACTTTAAGCAGGTGTTCAGGGTTGACAGCGCCTCAAATGTCATATCCTGTGGGAATCCAGATGCAGTAACATTGTAGCATTATCCATGTGGTCCATTTCTAGATGATCATTTCCTGTTGATTCTGCTCATTAGTTACCTTCCATTTCATTGGATATGCAGTGTTTACATAAAATGCGTTAAAACACACACACACACACACACACAAAATCA
>NC_140236.1:37019784-37059784 GCF_949987555.1 Borostomias antarcticus
CAGGCCCAGCTCCATCTCTCCAGGCCCAGCTACATCTCTCCATCTCTCCAGGCCCAGCTCCATCTCTCCAGGCCCAGCTACATCTCTCCATCTCTCCAGGCCCAGCTCCATCTCTCCAGGCCCAGCTCCATCTCTCCAGGCCCAGCTCCATCTCTCCAGGCCCAGCTCCATCTCTCCAGGCCCAGCTACATCTCTCCAGGCCCAGCTCCATCTCTCCAGGCCCAGCTCCATCTCTCCAGGCCCAGCTCCATCTCTCCAGGCCCAGCTACATCTCTCCAGGCCCAGCTCCATCTCTCCAGGCCCAGCTACATCTCTCCAGGCCCCTCCACATAAGAGATCCTGGCTACGCCCCCCCCCTTTCCTCCTCCCCCCCTTCCCCCTCCTTCCTTCCGTCTCTATTATAATTAAAAATAAAGTCGTCATCCGAAGAGGGGGGGGTGGATGGCGGGCTAAGAAAAAAAAGCAAACCACCTGAAATAAAATGCCTAGTTGATGTATGAGGATCCTCTGGAATCCATGTGAAAGAAGACGTCAACTGTTGTGTGAAAAAGTACAAAACAAACATGCAGTGAAGTATGACCCCTTCGAATACATCCAGGAAGAGTCCAGTACCGCACAACATCACAACATCACAACATCCAGGAAGAGTCCAGTACCACACAACATCACAACATCACAACATCCAGGAAGAGTCCAGTACCGCACAACATCACAACATCACAACATCCTGAGTCCAGTACCGCACAACATCCTGACTTAACTGGGGGTGGGCGGGGCTAGAAGAGGCTGGAGTGAGCGACCGGCGGTCTGTTCAGGGGCATCTTCACGCTCGGGTGAGTCTCGCTCAGACAGTAGAGATGACCCAGAGTCAGGCCAAAATGTTAACTGGCAGACATATTTTAAAGGAATCTTCCATAGCTGGCCATGACAGCGGAAAAACCCTGCTGTTCGGTGCATCTGCAATTCCTTGCTCTTCCCAATTCCGCCGACAAAATCCTGACCTTTTAAAGGAATGATGGATGAGCTGGGCAATGCTACTGGTATCTTTTTGTCTTCACTGGTCTTATTCTATCTCTATTTTTTTTCCGTTCCGTTGAAGATTGAAGCTCTGTCTGTGTTTGGCTCCGAGGCAGATTCTGCCCCTCCTTTGCTCCCTGTTTCAAATCACTTTAAAGTCTGATGCCGGCTGTGGCCAGAGCCCTTTGGCGCTTGGCTTCTTTACGGCGGTTGGCGTCAGAGGCTACGATTTGAGATTTGAAAGATGACATGAACATTGCCTTGCTGGTGGCTGTGGAGTGGGTTTTGTAAAGCGAAGTCGGGGAGTGTGTGATATGATGTGACTGGAGCCCACCATCACCACCAGTGCTAAATTGCTGTTTTCCTTGGTGGAAACAGAACCACTGTGTTCTCATTACAGTGAGGGACAGGTGTGGTATTTAGGAAAGTGTGGGGTTGCGTGCACAGGGTTATTTGTCCCGGTGTGTTAAAATAAATGTTTATAAGTGTGCATTAGCTTCATATAATGTGTGTGTTTATAATGTGTGCTTGTGCATGTCGAGGATTACTATGCTCACAACCATTTTTTGAGGAAAAAGGTACAGTAGGCTAAGTGATGCAGGAGGGAGCTGATTCTTCCACTGCCTCCGGAAGCTTCACACTTCACTGAGCCACATCATCTCTGTGGCGATGAGCCTTTAAATCCACCGGAGCCTCTTAGTCCTGGGTCTCTCTGGCTCCTGACCTACAGCAGCTGTGCCACCAGGCAAGGCCAGCACACAACGCCACTTCACACTCTACTACTCCACACACACAAAACCACTAGTTAGCACTGTCTCTGCTGTGGTATATTATCAACATTATCATGTTGCCAATCAAACTGTTATTGCCAGTACTATACTGTAGTAGTTACTTACATAGATCACAAATCCCTTTTACTGTATAAAAAACATGTTACTCCATACTGGCCACTCAGTGCAACAGGAACAATAATCCGAGGACATTATTGACAAATGAACCTGTAAATCCATGTCACCAGCACTCTATCTATGTTGAACTATTGTTTGCTTTGGCCAACAGCTCTCCTGAGAATACAATACGCCCAGAATACAATATGCCCAGGGCGTTGTTTAGTTCCAAAACCCCCTCACAAGAGGGAACTGACCGCACACTTAAAGATGGAATTGAGCGCACACTTAAAGAATACACGTTCACGCACGCGCACACACACACACACATGCACGCGCACACACACACACACACACACACACACGCGCACACACGCACGCACGCACACACACACACACACACACACACACACAATCACACACACACACACACACACACACACACACACACACACACACACAGCGTCATAGACAGCCAGACAGTCGATCCCTTGTGACTGTGCCTGCTGATAATTTACTTTTCAGAGGAGGACGTGTTTTCCAGGGGTAACAATTGATGTGATAAAATATTGATAAGGGACATTTTATGAGCTTGCAAAGAGGTGGGCTGCTGACCCTAAAAGAGAAGTGCCCGTGTCCCATTGTTACTCTGGATAGGACACCAAATATGATGACTTATAACAAGAACTGATGATTATTAATCAGTTAATGGTGATATGCAAATATCCATTGTCTATAATACATCCCTACAGTATAATACATCATCATGTGTGAGTTATGAATCATAACTTCAAAAACTGCACAGAGACACTTTAATGTAACTGGGAGACAGATTTTTTTTTTTAGGGACAGTCTATTCTTACGGGGCTCTATCTATCTACCGCCTCACAATTACGGTAGCCGTAAGAATAGACACGCCCGCTATTCTTACGGCACCTTGTTTTGGGAAATTCTGCTTTCACAACCTAACCAAATCTATCCTAATCCTAACCCAAATATAAGGTATTTATGGTTAAAATGCTTGAAATCCTTACTTCCGGAATCACTGCTTTAAAAAAATAAATCTCTCTCCACTCCAACCTGAAGCTAAACTAAAATGCTAACATAATGTCTTGTGATTGCTGGAAGTGCTCACTTCAAATGGTCAATTTTTTTCTTTCAAGTCTGCTGTGATAACTACAAAATGTCATAGTCTGAAGCAGAACTACCCTGACCTATGAGGGGTAGAAATAAGAGCCGTAGAAGCTCAAGTACAGTACATTAGCAGCGTAAATGTTGTCAAACCTTTCCTAGGGCACACCTCTCTCTCACACTCCACTAATGCAGTTCTGCCTGTTCCATGGGCCAGCTGCAGAATTCAACATCAAACCAAATGTCTCTTTGAATGATCATTTATTCAGAAGAAAGAGGTAGTAATCTGTGGGATGAAGCATCTCTCGAGGCGCAAGGCCGCAAAAAACGTCAATAGTATCCAGACGAGTTGAGATCCTGAATGTTTGATCACATGGCATTGACAGGAAAATCTCCATTTTGGCCCAAACATAGGCTACTGACTGGAGTGTAGATATGGACTTCATATCTACTAAATACTGCATTAAGAACAGCACTCTGATATAAACTGATTATAATCACCATTATAATCACAAGTCCAGTGCATTGATACCTCAATACAATATGTTTCATGAACACCTGCTTAATTCGTCTGGCTTGCCATAAGTGAAAGAACACGCGCCGTGGCCTCTGAGGCTCCCAAGCTGTGAGCGCCTTATGTTTTCGAAGTGCAAATGTGATGACAGGGGTGCCGTTGATGGCCATGCTGGTGACATGTGCACCCCGGGGCTAGGTCAACAACACTGGAGCCCTTCATCCTAATGCGTGCTCCGCTGGGACCCCCTTGGACACATGCTTCAGCCCCTGCAGCCCTGCTTCTGCAGTCAAGGCTGCCACGGCCCACAATCCCTTGCTGACGAGACGCCGACACCGCCTCCTTTCGTTTTTTTGTTTTTTTTTGTCCACTGGCCTCGTGGACCAGGAAGGTGTTACTCCGACTGTCAGAGGGGGTGAGGGATATTGACTTAAATAGCTTGACCTGGCTCATCCCCGGTGACTCCGTCTCCCCCCCCCAACCCCCCCGGCCCCTCCTAGCCGCCACATCATCCAGGCCGCACGTACGGAGCAGAGCTGGAAGACTGCCCAGTCTGCCCACAGGGTCGCCCCCTCTCCAAATAAATTAAACTGCAGGAATTGAAGGCAAGAGCCAGGGAGAAGAGGGAACCTGTGTCTCGACAGTTACTGTTTAATTAGCCAACTGGGCTTTTGAGGCCTTGAGAAACGGGCGCCTGGATCTGGCCTCCTTAATCCCAGCCTGCCATAAACATGTCCCAGACCTCCACTGGCCTACTCAGGGAGGGGGGGAGAGAGACAGAGGGGAGG
Organism: Borostomias antarcticus; assembly: GCF_949987555.1. NCBI lineage: Eukaryota > Metazoa > Chordata > Actinopteri > Stomiiformes > Stomiidae > Borostomias > Borostomias antarcticus. Next base: position 37,024,122 of record NC_140236.1, read on the forward strand.
AGAAGAAGAGAATGGAGGGGGTCCAGGGCATTATCAGTGAGCGAGGAACTATATCTTTTCTCAATTTTCCCCTGAAGGCTTTGGAGAAACCATTTGAATCCCTCTCACCTTATTAGGTGCATGATTTCATTGATTTCTCCCCCTTTCTTTCTCTTGATGGTCCGACAGTTATCTTGGCGGAGAGGTGTTACAGAGGGAGTGATACGCTGTCGGCTCCCCCACCTCAGGATGCTGCGGTGCGAGGAGGCTGCGGGATGATTCCCCTGCTCAGATGCGTCTTCAGCAGTCGGTGGAGTACAGTACGTACAGTAAGTACAGTACAGTACACCATAAAGATGATCAAAACCCCCCGTCGTCAAGCCGCCCACAGCCTGGATTCTGTCAGGCGGCTGCGCGCTCTGTGGAAGGACATTAACGTGGAAGGCATGTCAGCGTGGTCAAATGAAAACCAAAAATAGCACGGCGCACATCGCCAATAATGACACATGAATCAGAGAGGCTGCTCTCTTGAAGTACCAGCATTTCCCTCGCAAAAACACAAGGGAGGGAGAAACTCTTGACACGACAGATTGGACACCCTGACAAACTGATGTTAACTCTGATGTACTTCTGAAGATGTTACTGTAAATCCCATGGTTTTAAAACAGAAAAGCGACAGGGATATCAGAGAACAAGGAATGAATGTACAGGCGTTTGCAATGCTGATCATTCATGTTCCTAGAACCACTACACAAGAGCAGGACTGGTGCAGGATTCTGTTGTGTGCAGTGGAGAGAGGAGATGTTCCTCTCCTGCTGGTTGTGCATGTAGGGACAGGCCCAGTCTTAGGGCCCAATAATTGTATCCTTGATGTGTCAAAGCGAGGTGGATCTAGATCGAGTAGAGACTATGATGTCACCTCCCTGGAGTGAAAGACAGAGTTTGGATTCAGCCCGGCATGCGAGGACCTTGGGTTTTTTTGCGCCACGAGATAATTGTGTCTACTATTGCACATTTTCAGTCTTTGTTCATTCTACGGCAGTGAAACAAGCACGACTCCTATCAGAACCATTATTCCCAGGTGTAAAAGCCGTCACCTTCCTATGTATCACTTTCGTCCCTCCGCCTTGTCCCACTTCCTGGCCCACTTTGGATGGGAAGGTGAAATATATGGCGTCTGTCGTACCCTGCACTTCACCGCTGGGATTGATGAAACATGTTTCCCGAGAAGGTGATAGGCACTGACAGGCTCTTTACATCATTCTGCGCCAAAAAGGGGCGATGACCATTAATCAATACTACTTTCATGCGTTGACCAGAAAAAGACAAGGCTGATTCTTTCTCTGAGAATCTTTCCCTCCATTTCCGTCTTCCTGCTCAACAAACAGGAGCTGTGCATGCCTGATCTTCAGTGGACAACGTGCACAAAGGCAGTTTTATTCTGTGGCAACACATTGACTTAATAATCTTTACTGTATTGATAATCAGGAGATGTGAATCGGACAACCGCAGATTCACAATGAATTAAACATTTACCGTATCTGAGCACTGGGGGCTGTAAAGACCTTCACTCCAGTATGTCCGGGTACTGTTTTCATTCAAGTTCACCCACTGTTACCAGCCGCTAAATGAAGATTTAATGCTACATTTCATTACTGAGAACCTTCCAGCATGTGGGGGAGGCCTTGGAGAGCCTGCTGCCACACCCTGTTAAGTAGAGACATGGTCCAATGGGTGCAACTCCCCATTCAGGCCTCCGCCTCCCGTCATCAGTGCCACCCCCGCTATCTGCGCACCATTTAGCAACACTGCTGACAGAGCGAGTCAGGAACTCTCACTGATCTCTCCTGGCAGGTCTCTCTCAGCCCAAAGCCCCACCTCCTCTGCATCTAGTGAAGAAAGATAGAAATGTGTGATATCCTTAGATTCTGTGACTCATTCTGTGAATTGGGGTGTGCATAGGAAGGAAGGAATTGCTTGCCAGAATCCAATCTGTTGATTAATGTTGTAGCGTTACAAGCTGGATGACTTCTGCTCCAGCACACCGTTAGTGGAAAAGCTTTTTTCATGGTTTATTTAACAGAGAGTCATTCTGATTAGTGTGGAGGGATACTTTCAGAGACACAATGACTAGATCAGACCTGTCAGTTGCTCCTGCATTCTGAGGGAGCGATATTGACAATACAGGGAAAGAGATGGTAGGGGATGAGACCAACCTTCCTAGGAAGAAGGCAGGGGCGGCGCGATCCTCCAAGGCAGAAGCAGTGTTTTGCTTAATCGAGATACATTATCCTTAATGTTTGTTCATTAAGTTTGGCCTAACTGGTAGGACCCTCAACCCTCAACACAAATGTTGCGCACACAGCAACCTGGGTCATTGAATTAATAACATTGAGAATCATTAACAACATTTTTACCCACAAACCCACTTTTTTTAATTAATGTGGTGCCGTGTAGCTACAGCACCACATATTACATATCATATTAGCATATTACATATCAATATACAGTACTTACCATGATTTATTCTGCTAATTCGTTGTGAATTGAACCCATGAACCCATTTGACTCACTCCCCCCTTTTCTTGTTTTCTTTCCATCTTTTCCCACTCAGCCATATTCACGACGCCCTTGGGAGAAAAAAATAAACACAGGTTGACACACTATTTCAATATTTGCCATTCCTGAAATCAGTCAATTCCATCGACACGGCTAGCGAAGCCGACGTTTATAGGGTTTGCTCAGTGAGACGGGTTTGACTGGCTGCCATCGATTCAGACCTCAGCCTTAAATGTCAATAAGGCCTCATTTGGCCGTTTCTCTGGAGAAGAAAAAAAAAAATCTTCATTGATCCTCGCCGTCAGCGGTGGAGCGAGAAGGTGGCTCTCTCACAACTTGCCACAACAATTTGAAACATTGGTCATATGCCGTCCGAAATGTTAAGACAGGCCATTCATGGCTCAGTACATCACATGTCATTCATGGCTCAGTACATCACCTGTCAGCCAGACAACAGCTTCGGAAGAACATCATCATCGCTGACCTGCTGTCACCAAAGAGAGCAAACACCTCACCCTCCACCTTCCTCCCCACCTCACCCTCCATCTCCCACCCCACCTCACCCTCCCTCCCCAGACCGCAGATGGAAGAGTTAAGACACTTGACTAGCTCTCTGGCCATCGCCTGGGAGGCACATGGAGTTCACATCATTGGTCTGAGGTATTTAAGAACAGGCGGAAGGTGGGCTGTAGCTACTAGAGTCTAGTCTATGGTGGGTTGGTAGAGGTTTGCATTATCCTCATCCATTCATCTCACCAATACAACTGTATGATTCAGCCCCAGACTAATTAAAGCAATTAGGGGTGGACTGATTATAAGTCGTTAGGGTTTGGTCTAGCTCAAAGTGGAGTAAGAAATTGGAATGACTTTTTTTTACATTCATAGAGCAATGAAACATTCATGCCACATGAAAACAACCGCAGAGTTGTGTCTCACATTTGTTTTCATAGCAATCTACATTTTGAATATTTATAAGATGAAGAAAGCATTGTATTGTAAGTAGGAGTGCAACCCTAATTTAATAAGCAGTTTACAAGCCTATTACATTCAACTGAGGCAGAGTCATTGAAGCATTAGAAGACAGAATAGACACATTTATTCTATTCTTTGCACGCTAATGAACCTCTACAGGATGGGGATGAATTAAACATTTAAAGCAAATATTGTGCTTAATGTAATTATTGAACCAAAACAGTGTTGAGGAAATTTCTACCCATTCAACGGAGCCTATTCACCACTATAATATTACAAAGAGATTCAGCATGTGTACACTAATAACCCTCTCACATGAAAATAGATTATAATGAACCCATACACTAAGGACTGTTTCAATATTCCATATGATGTTTCTTCCATTTGTAATATTTCACTTACTGTAGATATTTTATGTTTCTGTCATACGTTCAGTCATGTGTTGGTTGTACTGTATAAGTCAGTTTAAAGGCATTCACACAGACCATTACTGTCCATCCCATACTGTAGTGCTGCTAGGGAACCAATCACTGGGCAGCTGGAGGTCATGATGTTTTGGAATAGTGTGAGTCTCATATGCAACCATGATGGCCTACAGTACAATGCAGCTAATAGGTACAGTATTAACATCGTGTGTATTTCAGGACAGCGATGTGTACTGTATACTACGTAGTATGTCCGTTAAACTGCACCTCACTGCAGTATTTACGCTGTGAAATGGACACCATAGTGGCAACAATCTCTTTTGGTAAGTTATGTGGTCATAGCACACACACTAATGTCTAGCTAACGATAGCACACACACACTAATGTTTAGCTAACGATAGCACACACACACTAATGTCTAGCTAACGATAGCACACACACACTAATGTCTAGCTAAGGATAGCACACACACACACACTAATGTCTAGCTAACGATAGCACACACACACTAATGTTGCCAACGTCGGTCTCTTGATGTTAAGAAAAGGCAAGCAGGAGAGACAAAGAGCCTCCCCATCCTAATCATCATTATAAATCATGAAAGCGTTTTCATTTGGGGTGTCATTCTCTTGTGGAGAAGATATTTTTTCCAGTATAGACAGAGACAAGTCTTTGTCTCATTAGACTTAAAAAGAATGGAGGAAAAAAATAAAATTAAAGTTTCCCCATTTACTTTAAAATGTGTGATTTACCCTCACAGAGAGACAACTCCCAATGAGCCATCAGTGGGAGGGCTCTCCTACATGCGTTTAGTGTATTTTCTATAACAAACCCCCATTAATCAGTGGGGAGATCAAAGTGACACTGCAGAAGAGTTTTAAATATTTAAATTGGCACTATTCAAATCTTATAACAGATCAAAGCATTTTGCTTTAATTTTGCAAGTCATTTCTCTGGTAGATATAGAGGCATACAGAGGCGCACAATTAAATATCCCAGATTTCTGTAAACCTCCATTCTATTTTAACATCTGAGCACACCTTTCACTTTGTGCAACTGAACTGAAGAGAAAGTTGTCAGCGTCATGAAGTAATTGATTAATGGCACTGCTTATTTGAAGTTCTTTGGAGATGACAAGTAATTTTAAGGTACATCACATTTATTAAGAGAGGGTTGCCTCTTATGCTAGGATAAAGGTAGGCAAATGATAAGCCCATATACTAATTTAAATACTCTTGACTTTGAGTGTGGCAAATGCACCCGCTCTATACTGTATGTATATATAATCCCTAGCATGTGGTACTGTAATAAGCATTATATTTTGAACTGTGTTACTGCAGCAATACTATATTTACTCCAGCATAGTACAGACTGAGCTGACTGAAACTAATAATGTAATGTGAGCACATGCAACTTCAACTTGGTGATTCTCACCTGTGTTGGTATTTTGTCTCTGGGTTTGTCTGCGTACTCTTTGTTGTGAGTAGAATGAACAGAAGAGTATCAGGCTCTGGCTGAGTTAGTGAGGCTTGACCATCTGAGCTGGGTTAGTTAGTGAGGCTTGACCATCTGAGCTGGGAAACACCTTGGCATTCTGTACATGTCCATTAAGCCGGGGGTACACTTGCTGTTGAGCAACGCGTAGTTACGTGTGTACTGTATTTTGCGGAACATTAATTCCTGCGTACCTGCGTTGACGCTCCAGAAGAACACAGGAGACGCGTGGTAGATGCTTACGCGCCAAAAGTTGAGGTAGTTACTGTCAAATTAAAGTTCTTATTCAATCAATTTACAGATTATAACCTTTATTTTATGGTAAATATGTTTAGTAAAAATAATGTAATGTATTTTTATGGCATTTGTATTTAGTATAGAAAAACAGAAAAGATCAGTAAAATAATACAGGTAATTTCTGTAAAATAACTTTATTTTATTTTTTTATTTTTTACAGTGTATAGTTAAAAACACGGTAGATGATTATGTGCAGTTAAAAATAAGTATATTGCAGGCTTTAGAGTAAATTACTTTCTGTTCTTTAAAAGGTGAGGGCATCACAGCAACATGCAAGACCGGCAGGACGAACGTTTCTTACGGCTGTCTTCAGCGTGGGGAACAGGAAGTGTGTTCACATATAAGACAAACGTAATCAACGTTGAATACATGCAGGTGTGTCCCAGGTAACTGGGTGTGTCCAGACTGGCTAAGTTCTCCACAGAGGCCTGCATAAGATAATGGAATGCAAAAATATATATAAACAGAAATACTATATATAAACAGAGAAAGAGAGAAACTGGACTGGATAAACTGAGAACTGGCCTATCACGTAGACCCATCATAAATAAGCTTATAACAGGGCTTATAATGCTAAATACCAAACTTCTCCTTTAATAGAGGATGCTATGACTTCCCTTTGAAAAACACAGTGAACACATGGATATGCACTATTGAGAGAGCCGTCATTGTAGCAGGCTAATACCACAGCTTTGAATGCATCCTCAGTTGATGTTATCAGTCCATCTTTGCTACTGCACTTCCCTTGTGGAGTAAGAAAAACATTTCCCTGTGGATCGGAAGGTTTTTCATGAGCAGGCAGATGGAGAAAATATTGTTGACATTAAACTGTTCCTCTTTTAAGGAATTGTTGTGACAAGGTGGAGCTCCCATCACTCGAAATAGCAGCTGTGTACTGTTTACAAAGAGGCCCAAAGCAATGTTTGTTTCCATCGAAACGGTGGCAACTTTTTTTTCCCTCCTGTCTTTGTAATGAAGGAGCTGCTGGCATTCTATGTTCCTTCATATCTGCTGTCATTAGAATACAATACAATATGTTTCTTAATACATACAGTAAAAAATACTACTGCTTTAAAATGATAATACTGATTCCAATACAATGATGACTACTACAACTATAACAACTAGGCCAATAATAATTCTAATAGAATTTATAATAATACATTGTGGAAATTCAATAGAAAATTTATTCAGAATCCAGAATCTATTCATTTCTGGAAATGAATAGATTCCAAATGTAGCCAGAGCCCAAATGTAACTATTTGTGGTTTTAAAGAATATAGATTACATTTTAGATAAACAGGTTAAAACAAACTCTGGCTAGCTGATCGAGCCCCTGGGAAGGTCTGTAATGATTTGCCAGTGTGAAGTCTCCGATGGGAAGTTAAATCAATGAGCTGGTCTAGGCTCATAATTACTGCTCCTTTTGCTAGTGTATGGAGAAATCAATAAAGTCAAGTATACAAAGCAAGAGGCAACGCAGCAGCGTCCTACACAAAGCAGACACACTTCATAAAGCCCACTCAGCAGTCACATCACAACTACAAAAGCTCTCCTCCCACTTAACGCAGCCCCACCCCCCACCACCATCAGTACTGCACGCTCTCTGAGCCATTCAATTCACAGGTATTGTTGTAACTGCCTACAATGAAGTGATTGGAAGTGACAACAAAAGAAAAAGATAAATGAAATAATGAGTGACTCGTAAGTCTCTTGTGCATTTCTTATTGATTTAGTAATGTTTTGATTTTTTTCATAGGCCTCCATTCCAAATTCACTGATTCTGATACGGTCCACCATTATGGTCTCCACCCCCGACACGGAAGTGCGACACGTGCCGAACATAGACATGCATCTTTGCAAGACCTTCACAGCTGCTTTAAAGTTTTTTGTCAGTAAGATCCATTCCCCCAAAGTCAAAGCCGAGTGAGAATTTAATGGCTGTGCTACCGAATGCTACCTTCTCTTCTTTATTATAATTGCCTGTCTGATGGCTACTTTGCATGGGTTGTTCCTTGGCAGAGCTGACGCTTAAAATTTCATGACCTACACACTGTTCTGCTTTCACATTAGGGCCTCGCTAAGCGGAACCAGGAGGCTCCTAATGTGCATATCATCCGCTCTCATTAATGTATGCAACGGCCCATCCCAGAGAGAAGCGTGCTCTTCCACGCTAAAACAACCACAAAGGAATAAATCATTGTAATTCGATCCTCCTCTCCTCTCCCCTTCCGTGTGCACAAACAGCCTCGGTGTGGGAAGTGAGGCCCTTTCGTTCCGAGCACCAGGAGCCCAAAGCGCCGTGCTCCATCAGCGGTGGCACTCAATCCATAGCTGGTTGATAGATTCACTGTGCTGGTACAGGACCTTATGAACCACTTGTGGGCTAGCGTTTCATTTGTCTTCCCCTTTTACACCGCCAAATACTGAAGGACTGCTAGTACTGTGCGGAGGTGCTAAGGGAAAGGGCCTCTGAGCAAGCAGGGACCTGATGTTTGCAGGCGTGAGGTTCAGGAGAGACGATCATTTGCCCTGATATCTTGGTGTTGCTGCCTCTGTGAATGTGGATGGATCGATAGCACCTGAGGACCCAGGATACGCGCGGCTCTGCTGCCAGCCAACAAGACAACTCCAGACCAGCAGACCTCAGAGACACTCAAGGAAAAACACTTAGCATTCACAACAAATCCATAGGTCGTAATAAAAGTTGGGTAACACTTTAGGTTGACATTAATTTATATAGTAATATCTGTCGTTAAAACAGTCTAGTTACATAGGAACTGCTATTTAATTGCATGGTATTATGGTTTAGCTGCAGCGGTTATTACACACATTAAATGGTGTATGGGATAGGGGAGGCCCTCGTTTTGGTAATGCAACCTTCATCTGCCTTTTTGCTCCTGTACATCCACTACCCAGCGACAGCTCCTCCTTCACACCTAATAATCTATGCCGCTAAACCATAATACTGTGTAATTTACTGTATACTGTAGGAGTTGCTATGTGCAGTCACTATAGGTTTTTACTATGTATATAGAGTTACAGTCGACTTAAGGTATAGTGTTACAAAATGTAATTTCTAATTATTATTTCTAATAATTAATAAGTAGTAGCTGCATTTGACCTCCTGAACATTGATGCTAAATAAACTGTCTGGGTCTATTGGTTTTTAAACAATGTCTATTAACAATGCAAATGTATCATTAGGTCATTATCACAGAATGTTAGAGATATGACCTGTTACGCTAATTGAATTAGCAGCTTGGTTAATCATGCATTACTAGTGACTGTACTCTAAGGTACTAGTACAACAATTAGTATCAAGGTAAGGATTCTGTCTGCTGTCACTGTCTATTCACAGAGGGGAAACAGCACAGCTTACTAATATTGAATCAATGTGACTTGCTGGTACAGAGGAGACATTCCATGATCAGAAGACAGTTCTGATGGTTTAATTTTGAGGGAAAAAGGGTTAAAGCATCTATGAGGAGAGTGAGTGCATGTGAGTCCTGACCTGAGCGCTGAGGCCGTAATGCTGATGGAGAACATCTTCATCACTCAATGAGAGGGAATCAGATGCACCAATTATTCATCAACCTCTGCTCTTCATTAGCAGAATAGAAAAGTGCTTACTGGGGGGTTAATGCACTGCCAAAAGCTTAAAGTACACTTATACATTTCAAAGAAAATATTAAACATTGCTGAGCGTCTGCAGATCTAAAATGGTCAGCTGTGCTAAACTGACGGCCTGATCATCAAAAAGATGAGAAATGCTAAGGTTGACAAGTTAGCATTATCTTCAACATACTGTACATCCACACTTGGCTCCTTGTGTAGAAGATTGCTTACCCAGGCTTTTGGATGCCCCTCATCTCGCAATACCAGAGTTAGGAGATCTCTGCCTCCGAAAGTCTGGAGACTTCTCCACTGAAAACCGTTACTAGAACGGTGCTTAAAGACGACACTACCAATCAGAGCCACTGGCTACAGTACATCTCCAGCGGAAATGATATCCTCACATTATCTTTGTCCTTACCTGTAACTGGAGTGGAGAATCAAAACAAAACATTCACCTCCCCATTACAAAGGACCGCCTTAAAGACTTTGGATTGGTTCTGTAATGCAATATCTCAAATTATTTCCACCCACTTTTAGCAACGAAATCTGGACAAATGTCTTCAGGTTCTAGTTAACACTGCGTTGAGAGACTGACTTGTGAGTCTAGATTCCGCGTACATGATGATCACTTGAGACCAATGTGGGCCATGTGGTCACTCCCCACAGAAGCAGACTGGTGGAGACGATATAAAGATGAGGGGCATGGAATAACGAATAAGGTTGAAGAAACATAGGCTTTGTCATTTTCCAAAACGTATTTGCCTATGTCCAAATCAGGTTGATCCTGAAACAACTGCTCACCTCACTTACGAAAGGTTTTTCCAAGATTATGTCTTGAGATTTCCTTTTTCCCGAAGAAATCTATGTGGCTTTGAGCCTTGGACTCTCAATTCCACACCCCTCCTCTCTCGTCACCAAACATCGCCCATGGCATGCCCTGACCCCTCCTCTCTCGTCACCAAACATCGCCCATGGCATGCCCTGACCCCTCCTCTCTCGTCACATCGCCCATGGCATGCCCTGACCCCTCCTCTCTCGTCACCATCATCGCCCATGGCATGCCCTGACTCCTCCTCTCTCGTCACCAAACATCGCCCATGGCATGCCCTGACTCCTCCTCTCTCGTCACCAAACATCGCCCATGGCATGCCCTGACCCCTCCTCTCTCGTCACATGGCCCATGGCATGCCCTGACCCCTCCTCTCTCGTCACCATCATCGCCCATGGCATGCCCTGACCCCTCCTCTCTCGTCACCATCATCGCCCATGGCATGCCCTGACCCCTCCTCTCTCGTCACCAAACATCGCCCATGGCATGCCCTGACCCCTCCTCTCTCGTCACCAAACATCGCCCATGGCATGCCCTGACCCCTCCTCTCTCGTCACATCGCCCATGGCATGCCCTGACCCCTCCTCTCTCGTCACCATCATCGCCCATGGCATGCCCTGACCCCTCCTCTCTCGTCACATCGCCCATGGCATGCCCTGACTCCTCCTCTCTCGTCACCCAACATCGCCCATGGCACGCCCTGACTCGCTTTCTCATTGACTTCCACCAAACAGTGAAGGCCAGGGCCAAAATAATTTGTATCTGTTCAATAAAACATAGAAGACCATCATGCCACGTCCTGTTTTCTCCCCCTCTCCCCCTCTCCCCTGTTCTCAAAGGTCTTGTTAATGTTTCAAAACTGCACATAAGACAGACTAGCCAGACGATTAATTTGAGAGAGACCCACAGGGCACCTGCAGGATTTCCTGAGTCTTTTCTGAGACGCCGTCTGTAGTGTTAACACCTAGCCAGGGAGGGGGTGAGGGTAAAAAAAACCTACAAAGTATACCCTGCAGTTATGAAGCAGAGCCCTTTTCAAAAACAGCCTTTTGATGTGTGCAATGTGTTGAAGCAAAATGGGTTAAATGCTTTTAATGCAACAGTTTTCACTTGTAAGAAGTGTGAGAAGTCAGAAATCCACACTGAGTGGCACATCACTTCTTCAACTTTATGGTAACATAACTAACTTAGACCCGTACGTTGTTGCTGATAATATATGAAGAAGACTTCATTTATATCTCATCTTTTTTCACTACAACATAGTGTATTAATGTGGGATTTACAGTTGTGCAATAAGATGTGTATCCTGTATGTCCACTGTGAATGTGGAAACTTGGCTTGAAATAGTAAAAATGCAGATTATGTTCATATATAAATGCTAAAATACAAAAAGTTCATAAATATTTAATTCTATTAAATTCAATTAAATTCATATGGAGAAACATTTCTGAGGGATGTGTGTAAATTATGATGTGCTTACTGACTCGTGCAAAAGGTTTCTTGACGAGTTAATTTAAGGTGCACGCTAAGGAAACTAACGAACTGCAGAAAGATGCTTTTGTGCATTAAATGCCTCTGAGATAGTCAATAGTCCCCCGCCCCGACAAAACAAGTAATGATTTCTTATCAGGGTTTGAATGACCCATAAAACCATCTCTTGAGTTATTGACATTTACACTGTTCTGAGTTCTGTCTTCATAAAAGAGCACACTGCTGTTATTCCAGAACAGCCTTCTTAAACCAGTTCTAAGTGCTGAGCTATGAAAACTAACGCTGTGTGCATTCATTTCAGATAAATAGTTTACGCCTGGGTGAATAAATGATTTATTTATACTCATTAATAATTTGATCACGATTTCCCAAAGCAGTTTTTGCCTCATTGTACACCATTTTCTAAGTATGTCAGATGAGCCATCATTTATTTTCAAATATCACACCATGTTTCTGTTGTAAATATGTATACTGGTCTCTCTACAGTACTTATTGATTTTTCAGAGCTGATTTTAATATTTAATTTTCAGCAGGAAGTTGTATTTGTTTCTGAGAGCATGATACTATGAAATTAACATCAGGGGTATAATTCACAGCCTTAACATATTGGAGGATATTAATCATTAAACAGGAAACATATCTTTTACATGAAGGCAAGGCCACATTGTGAGCTGAGCTGATTGTGAAAGGATTTAACATTCAATTCTATTGGCTGTGACTAAAAGGCTCCAGTGTGACAGGAGAGGCAGATGACTGGAGAGTTTCAGGCTCCCACCATATGGTGAGAAACCTGCTGATACACCCTGAAGTCAGCCATTCACTGTGGATTGTTTTGTGATCTCCTCTTGATAACTGCATAAGATATGGGTTGGAAATAAAAGCTAAATCACCAGATCAAGAAAACACCAGTGTTACCAGTGATGGCATATCACCAACCAGCACACCATCAGGCCACATCAGGACTAGTATCTTTACAGAAACCACTCCATCCTGGATCTCCACTTCTACAGTGATGCTGAGTAGACTTGGCCTCCTTAGGGCAGAGGAACATGGCAGGATGCTTAACAGGGGGAACATGTAAGGGTAGGTTGAGGTGACCACCAGCCAGTTCAGGGGAGTTGACCTACAGTACTGCTGTCTTCATGGTCAAGTCTTCCTAGGCTTCTGATGCGGTGAGACACACCTAAACAGCGATTAGCTACCAGGAAGGTTGTTCTTCAGTATCCAGCAATTCCAACGCGCAGGTTGTAGCTGCGCCTGGCTAGTTCGGGGGCAAAGGGGGGGGGGGGGGGGGGGCGGTGTTGGGAGAAGTGGTACGGGTACGGGTGCGCAGGGCTGAGGCGTGGACGGCCAAATTGGTTACCTAAGGTTTCTTAGAATGCTATTTATGCTCAGTCGCCTGATGAGAAATCAAATATTGCAATATTCTCTCCTGCCCCTCAGTCTGATGTGAGAGCAGCGGAGCGGTCAGCTCACAGCGAGGCTTCTGGTGTGGTGTGGGTCGCTGGGGTGAGTTAGTTAGCCCATTTACACCGGAGAGAGGGGATAATTGCCTTTCCTTCCACCAGGTTTACCAGGGAGCCCTACCCAGTATCACCAGGGGTGAATCTCGGTCTAGTGAACCAATTTTTGTGTGCCACACTTAGGGGGCGTCCAAAAATAGTTTTCCAAAGACTGAGCTTCAGCCTCACATTATTTGCCATATCTACTACATTATTTGCCATATCTACTACATTATTTGCCATATCTATCATGTACTGAAAAAACAATACAGTACAGGCAATAATTGCTCATTATTTGAACGTTGACATTAATCGCTGGAGTATGGGGGAATTTGTTGAGTTGGTTTCAGTTTATTCTGCTTTGCAGCCACCACTCATAGCAACAGCTCCTAGAGCAGTTGAACTATACACAATAGGCTAAATGTCAAGTATTTTAAGATGAGCCTTTCACTAATCAACTACGGATCACTTGTGAAAGGAGGAAATTAATTACCTTGTAAAGTACATTTTTATGACAGGCAGATTGATTAATGAACCTGGAGGTGTTTGCATGTAAGAATATCAATTGATGATTTTATATTATGCAAAGAGTCATTAAAATGGGTGAGAAGACATTGACTTACTGTAGCATTCCCAAATAAAGAGTAGGGAACAACAGAGAGAGAGAGAGAGAGAGAGAGAGAGAGAGACAGAGAGAGAGAGAGAGAGAGAGAGAGAGAGAAAGGGATAGAGCTTGAGATAGAGAGAGCTTGAGTGAGAAAGAGAGGGGGAGAGCTTAAGAGGAGGGAGATAGAGAGAGAGAGAGGAGGGAGATAGAGAGAGAGAGAGAAGGGAGAGAGTGAGAGAGAGAGAGAGAGTTGAGAGAGAGAGAGAGAGAGAGAGAGAGAGAGAGAGATAGCATTTGAGAGAGACAGAGCTTGAGAGAGAGTGAGAGAGAGAAAGGGATAGAGCTTGAGATAGAGAGAGCTTGAGTGAGAAAGAGAGGGGGAGAGCTTAAGAGAGAGAAATAGAGAGAGAGAGAGAGAGAGAGAGAGAGAGAGAGAGAAGAGAGAGAGAGAGAGAGAGAGAGAGAGAGAGAGAGATAGAGAGAGAGAGAGAAGGGTTATGCAGCGGTTGGTGCAGCTCGTGGGTCAGCAGCTTGGCCTGCCCCTGACGTTTTCCCCCTCTGTGTCTCACCACATCAAACCCACACGCCGGGCCAATTAGCACCGCCGCCGCGGCGCCGAGGCCAAACACTCCCCCTCTTTATTTATCTCCGCAGTGAATCTCCATCATCGTCTTAACTTCCCTCTAAAGGGACGATGCCAGGAGTAGGTGAGGGTGTGAGGAGAGAGAAGAGGAGTCAGAGACCATGAGACATTTAAAAGACAGGTTACTACTGTATCTGCCAGGAATACAGATAAGACCTTCTAAAAAGTTTTTCTACTGATATCTTCACTCAGCCAGCGACTCTGTGACCTACTTGATCCCATCCACTTGGCTATCTAACAGGGTTAAGAAAGGCCTTCCCATCATGCAGTGCTCTGATTATTTAAGACAGGGAAAGAATTGTGGGTTTAAAGCAGTGCTTTGGAAAAACAACAGGTCAGAAAAATCTCAAAGCTCGGCTCAGTTATAATGGAGTGGGGTAGAGGATGGTCTGGATGGGTATGGGGCGCAGGCCTTGGCTAGCCACGGGGAGGGGGGGGGGGGTTTCGCCTGCCTGCCCTATGAGCAGGAGTCCTGCCAGCCTGTTGTCTGCGCTGAGGCTTGTGTAACTGACCCCATGTTAAAGATGTATGGGGAAGAGGCAGCACACGGTGCTTCTGGAAAGTACTCAGACCTCTTCACTTTTTCCACATTTTGTCATTCCAAAATGGATTAAATTCTAATTTTTTCCTCATCAATCTACACACAATACCCCATAAAGACAAAGTGAAAAAAAAAAGTTTTGTGTGTGCGTGTTACATTTTTGAAAATATATTAAAAATAAAACACATGTATATATCTATATCACATGTACATATGTATGTATTCACACCCTTTACTCAGTACTTTGTTGAGGCACCTTAGGCGGTGATTAGATTAGTGACAAGTTGATTTGAGTACACCTGTGGCAAATGCAATTGATTAGACATTTGGAAAGGCACACACCTGACTACTGCAATGTATGTAAATTAGTAATAACCCACAGTTGACAGTGAATGTGAGAGCAAAACCACGCCATGAATTCGAGGAAATTGTCTGTAGACCTCAGACATCTGAGAAAGGGGACAAAAACATCTGCAGCATTGATGGAACCGAAGAGCACAGAAAAACTTAAAATAACTGTGCTGCGACACTCCCCATCTAACTGGAGCTTGAGAGGATCTGTCGATCGATCAATCGCTGCCAAAGTTGCCTCAACAAAGTACTGTGTAAAGGGTGTGAATAGCTATGTAGCATACATCTTTTTAAAAATGAATATTTTACTGCCCTATGATATTTCAAAGGGATCAAGGGGTATTTTGTGTGTGGACGCCAAGCCAAGGAATGCTTGTATGACATCATTGGTGAAAGCATACAGATAAGCTGTGTGTTACTTACAAGTCTTTTTTTTTTATTATTATTTTTATATATTTTTTACCTCCACCAAGTGTGTCCAGTGCTTGTTTGTGTGTGTGAGAGTGTCAGGGTGCCTCTGCAGGTCTAACCTGGAGCAGAGGACTCCCGAGGCCCTCCCGAGGCCTGAGGTGTTACCTACACGGAACAATAGTGCAAAGCCACCTTAAATAAGCAGATGCTTTAGCAGGGCCCTCTGTGCAGCAGGGGATCATTATTTTGAAGGAGAAAAACCCAGTTTGACAGATGAACCAAGGCCACAGAGAGGCACATCACTGATACGCCACATAACAAGCTCTCAGAAGAGTGCAACACAGACTCATTACTATGGTAACCCACATCACAACAGACTGCCAGGAAGGATTTCTTTGTTTTTGTTACAGGGGGTGATGATTCTATTTGATGGGAGCCAAAGCCGCGCAGCAGACAACAGCAGGTTCAGGGGTATTAGTGCTAGCCCCGGTGATGAGTTAAACAGTCCGAGGCGAAGCGGCGGCTCTCCCAAACTGGGAATACTGCGGGATCACTGGAGGAGTCAGAGTAATTTAATGGGTGAGTTATATTTAGGTGTGATATTACTGCAGGGCTAGAGCAAGGGGGGGTGGTGTTAAAGAGCAAACTTCAAACCACTCCCATGGATGGACGGGTTTCTCCCTGTGCGCCCCGGCGCAGCCCGCTCTCCCCCTGCACCTCCCCTGCCTCCCCCTCGCTCTCGACAGAAATAACGACTTCTTCAAGCTACCCACCTTCCAGGCATTAGTGTTCGTGTGTCTTCTGTTTTCTTAGATTAGCTTTGATTTGACAGCAGTCTTGAAGAATGAGCTGTTCTGTAGACACAATTATAGCATAGTATTCTGAAAATACAATACACAACCGCTGTTTAATTTAACGTTACAGCATTTTTTATATAATTTGGTAATTACATTGCAATCCTTAATTTGTTTTGGAATTTATTTTGTGCAAATGTTTCCATTTGAATGAGGAGAAACAACAGAATTTTTTAATTTTTTTAAATAAACACTGTAGAAAATAATTACGTACATTGTTACAAGTTACAGACCGGCTGACCGCTCTATAGAGATTGATGTCTATGCCCACAGAGGTGTGTATTATTATATCAAACCCGAAGCCATGCTCTGTGTGAGCAAAACAGGGCACCATCAGGCCTCAGGTTGAGTTCGGTTTGGCAAGATGCTTAATGTGCAGTTTAGACACCCATTATCTGCCAGCCAGCCTCTCCATAGTGGGCCTGAATCACGGCCAGTGGAGAAAGAGGTCACGACCTTAATGTGGGTCATCACTGATTAATGTCTTACCTGAATGAGGCAGATCTCTCGCCATCTCTCTTCTGTTTATACAGTATCTCCCTCTTCATCTCCCTCTCCCTCGCCCTTTCTACCTCATCTCCCTCTCCCTCGCCCTTTCTATCTCTTCATCTCCCTCGCCCTTTCTACCTCTTCATCTCCCTCTCCCTCGCCCTTTCTACCTCTTCATCTCCCTCTCCCTTGCCCTTTCTACCTCTTCATCTCCCTCTCCCTCGCCCTTTCTATCTCTTCATCTCCCTCTCTCTCACCCTTTCTATCTCTTCATCTCCCTCTCCCTCACCCTTTCTACCTCTTCATCTCCCTCTCCCTTTCTACCTCTTCATCTCCCTCTCCCTCGCCCTTTCTACCTCTTCATCTCCCTCTCCCTCGCCCTTTCTACCTCTTCATCTCCCTCTCCCTCGCCCTTTCTACCTCTTCATCTCCCTCGCCCGTTCTACCTCTTCATCTCCCTCTCCCTCTCCCTTTCTATCTCTTCATCTCCCTCTCCCTCGCCCTTTCTACCTCTTCATCTCCCTCTCCCTCTCCCTTTCTACCTCTTCATCTCCCTCTCCCTCGCCCTTTCTATCTCTTCATCTCCCTCTCCCTTTCTATCTCTTCATCTCCCTCTCCCTCGCCCTTTCTACCTCTTCATCTCCCTCGCCCGTTCTACCTCTTCATCTCCCTCTCCCTCTCCCTTTCTACCTCTTCATCTCCCTCTCCCTCGCCCTTTCTATCTCTTCATCTCCCTCTCCCTTTCTATCTCTTCATCTCCCTCTCCCTCGCCCTTTCTACCTCTTCATCTCCCTCTCCCTCGCCCTTTCTACCTCTTCATCTCCCTCTCCCTCGCCCTTTCTACCTCTTCATCTCCCTCTCTCTCGCCCTTTCTACCTCTTCATCTCCCTCTCTCTCGCCCTTTCTATCTCTTCATCTCCCTCTCCCTTTCTACCTCTTCATCTCCCTCTCCCTCGCCCTTTCTACCTCTTCATCTCCCTCTCCCTCGCCCTTTCTCCCTCTTCATCTCCCTCTCCCTCGCCCTTTCTATCTCTTCATCTCCCTCTCCCTCGCCCTTTCTACCTCTTCATCTCCCTCTCCCTCACCCTTTCTACCTCTTCATCTCCCTCTCCCTCGCCCTTTCTACCTCTTCATCTCCCTCTCCCTCGCCCTTTCTCCCTCTTCATCTCCCTCTCCCTCGCCCTTTCTATCTCTTCATCTCCCTCTCCCTCTCCCTTTCTCCCTCTTCATCTCCCTCTCCCTTTCTCCCTCTTCATCTCCCTCTCCCTCGCCCTTTCTATCTCTTCATCTCCCTCTCCCTCGCCCTTTCTACCTCTTCATCTCCCTCTCCCTCGCCCTTTCTATCTCTTCATTTCCCTCTCCCTCGCCCTTTCTACCTCTTCATCTCCCTCTCCCTTTCTATCTCTTCATCTCCCTCTCCCTTTCTATCTCTTCATCTCCCTCTCCCTCGCCCTTTCTCCCTCTTCATCTCCCTCTCCCTTTCTCCCTCTTCATCTCCCTCTCCCTCGCCCTTTCTATCTCTTTATCTCCCTCTCCCTCGCCCTTTCTACCTCTTCATCTCCCTCTCCCTCGCCCTTTCTACCTCTTCATCTCCCTCTCCCTCACCCTTTCTATCTCTTCATCTCCCTCTCCCTTTCTATCTCTTCATCTCCCTCTCCCTCACCCTTTCTATCTCTTCATCTCCCTCTCCCTCACCCTTTCTATCTCTTCATCTCCCTCTCCCTCTCCCTTTCTATATCTTCATCTCCCTCTCCCTCACCCTTTCTATCTCTTCATCTCCCTCGCCCTTTCTATCTCTTCATCTCCCTCTCCCTCGCCCTTTCGTGTGTGCTCTCAGCCTGTGACTCTCATCAGATGTGACTGGACTGTGTTCCAGGGTCAGCCTGTGACTGGACTGTGTTCCAGGGTCAGATGTGACTGGACTGTGTTCCCAGGGTCAGCCTGTGACTGGACTGTGTTCCAGGGTCAGCCTGTGACTGGACTGTGTTCCAGGGTCAGCCTGTGACTGGACTGTGTTCCAGGGTCAGCCTGTGACTGTAGTTTAACCCCTTCTCTGTCCTCTCACCCTGTCATTCACTAAGACTTCCATCTCTGCTCTCCCAGAAAACAGCTCGAAACTGATAGAAGTTCATTAAGGGGGAGAGATAGACATCACCCACCCTAAATGTGCATTGCTTGGCACTAAATGTGGCAAAACATGCACTTTTTTGTTCTAATTCCAGGAGACAATTAGCTAAGATTGCTATCAAGAAGGCATCCAGAATCTCATTTATTCCATTCACTGTGGAAAGGTTTTTATTTTTAACTCTACGCGTCCTCATATCATTAAACATTGACTTTCAAATACTCATACCACCTAATGAAATCAGTTGCTGCTTTGAGTTTAGGTCTTGAGGTAGGAAAAAAAAACCTCTGTATCAATCATTTCCTTCGCTTCACTTTTCCATTCCTTTCATTTGCAAAAATACACAAAAAAGGTTTTGGCACCCGATGCTAGGGGAGCCGGGCTAAATCAAAGTGTATAAATAATTAACTCTAATTAGCAGTGTGTGGGAGAGGTGTGATGCCTGCCTGGATGGCACGGCTGCTCTCCCCCCTGAACCTCTCTCTCTTCTGGAGATCATCCACTGAACCTCTCTCTCTTCTGGAGATCATCCACTGTGAGGGATGACAGACTACAGGGAGGGAGAGAACTTCCCACAGAAAAATAAGGGCTGGGGTTAAGGAGGCAGGTTTCACTTCTTCTTTTGTAATTTTTAATTGAATATGCACACACACACACACACACACACACACACACACACAGAATACGAGAGAAAAATTATATATATATTGAGAGAGAGAGAGAGAGAGAGAGAGAGAGAGAGCAAAGAGGGAGCAAACATAAAAGTGTAGCCATTTGTTATGACTGTAAGTTAATTAATAGGCCAGCTATTAGGGGGTAGGGGCACCTGTCCATAGCAGTTCTTACTAAGCGAGAGCATGATGAGGGCATCTGGTGAAAAAGCTTTAAATGGAACCTTAATTAGTGTCCCAGCAGGGAGGAAATAACAGGGAAACAGCCCAAACCCACCAGGCTCATAGTGAGAGCTTCTAGAAGCTAGTGGTGCATTATATTTCCCAGTGTTGCATCATCATGGATTATCTAACAAGCACAAGTGTCACTAAGCCAACAAACATCTCTGGGACCTGGGGTAAATTAGTCTCCTGTCTCACACCCCAATGTGCTAAAAAACACAGAACTCACAATTCTTTGTGCGGCGGTGGCTTACCATCACGGCGTATTTTAATGAGTACTGTATATTTGTATTAAGCCTCAAATTTCCCGTTTTCACAGATTCATCTTGCAACCGGAGACGATTCATCTTATGTTAGGGGGATAAATCTGATTACGGCTCACACTTTGGCCCTCTTTCGCGTGATGAATCGGGCGAGTCATATATGCGGATTTTGATTTATCTTTCTGACCTTTTGTATGCAAAGGAGACACATTCTGTACAACCATAATGTGACACGTCAGAAAAAGAGGTCAGGCCTGTGAGAAAACACAAGCCTCCCTCTTTCTCTCTCTGCTTCTCTGATGACTCTATTGTTTTGCCTTTGCGGTGGCTGGTGTTGTTGAACAAACTCGGCATGTTCTTGCTCTCGCTAATCTGAAACTAGCACTGTGTGGAGGATTTGAATGGTTTCATGCTGCAAACGAGAATGAGGAGAAATGATAAGGAGAAGATTTTCAGGGTCGAGCACTTTTGTAGATATATTTCTGTTGTCATGTAATTCAGTGATTTTCCCAAGAAACATGACTTCCTATTACACCTGTATTAAAACCCCAGCATAAATTACACTTTCGTCTTACACCTGTATTAAAACCCCAGCATACATTACACTTTCCTCTTACACCTGAATTAAAACCCCAGCATAAATTACACTTTCCTCTTACACCTGTATTAAAACCCCAGCATAAATACACCTATATTAAAACCCCAGCATACATTACACTTTCCTCTTACACCTGTATCAAAACCCCAGCATAAATGACACTTTCCTCTTACACCTGTATTAAAACCCCAGCATAAATTACACTTTCCTCTTACACCTGTATTAATACCCCAGCATACATTACACTTTCCTCTTACACCTGAATTAAAACCCCAGCATAAATTACACTTTCCTCTTACACCTGTATTAAAACCCCAGCATAAATACACCTATATTAAAACCCCAGCATACATTACACTTTCCTCTTACACCTGTATCAAAACCCCAGCATAAATGACACTTTCCTCTTACACCCTTATTAAAACCTCAGCATACATTACACTTTCCTCTTACACCTGTATTAAAACCCCAGCATACATTACACTTTCCTCTTACACCTGTATTAAAACCCCAGCATAAATTACACTTTCCTCTTACACCTGTATTAATAACCCAGCATAAATTACACTTTCCTCTTACACCTGTATTAAAACCCCAGCATACATTACACTTTCCTCTTACACCTGTATTAAAACCCCAGCATACATTACACTTTCCTCTTATCCTGAATCCCAAATCAGAACTGGATTGAGGAGAGAGTATGTTGCTATGTGTGTGTGTGTGTATGTGTGTGTGTGTGTGTGTGGGGGGGGGGGGGGGGGGCGCATCTTTAAATATTAATCTCTTTTTTTCTTGCGATACTTCAAAAAGGCGATAATGCCGTGTTCTCGGGAGACACCTGCTCTCAGAGGAGAGGTCTATGGAGGAGAGAGAGAGAAACAGAGAGTGTCCTGTTGTAATTAAACATGCATGGGCTTTTTTTTTCACAGACATTGTTTGTTCCGCTGGCCTAGGTTTTGACAGGACTCCAAAACAAGCCCAGGTGGAACGCGGCATGCAAACAAGCTTGTGAGTACAGGCATGAAACACACAAATTAGCACCTAGACCAGATGAATATGCTAGCTCTGGGATCCCAGCCAGCGCATTAACCGTCTATCAGAGCACTCAGCCATGGAGGTGGCTCGAGTCAACAGGAAACCAAACAACTTACAAACATACTTCATTGTTATGTCCTTCATATAAGTAGAAGGGAGTGAAGTGCTTGGGTTTTAACAGAATAATAATTTACAAGATGATAGTTATAATAAGAACAGTGCAATGTTAGTGTATATTTGTGTGCACAGTCTGAGTCTGAGTGTGTCACAGGCGGGCTGTTAGTGTCCATTGTTCAAGAGCCTGGTTGCCTGGTGGAAAATGCTGTCCTGGGACCAGTTCAAACTCTTCAAACAGTAATTATGTGGCTTTTTATGTAGATGTAGACACTTTTTCCTTCAACATGGTTGATTCGGCTGAGGATATATGAGATTTATACCAAATTATATAATAATCGACAAAGATAATAGCGAATCAGTATGAAAGCACCAGAGCATGCGTGGAGTCCGGTGTTAAACCAATGGGAGTGTCCTTATTCCTGTTCATCTCTAATTCACCAGGACTTTAGTTCTTCAGAAATTAATACATGAGGGGCAAAGACATTTGCCAACAGGCCGCTAACTGTTCCTGAACACAGACCCGCCAAATCTAACTGAACGAACAAAATAAAAAACCTGGGATCTGCTGGACAGACAAGATACAAGTGATGGATGTGATGGGGGCCTCTGGAGAGGAGGGGAGGGAAGAAAGAGAAAGGAGACAGGGGGAGGGAGGGAACGGAGAGAGAGAGAGAGACAGATGGAGAAGGAGTGAGTGGTCCAGTAGGCACATCCCACCAGAGGAAGTGTGAGTAAAGCTGAGTGAGTGAGCACCACCACAGCCCAGGGACGTCTCCGAGCTTTTTCCAGGCTGGACACTCGGAGTGCATGTCAGGTCCCAGAGCGGCCGCAGACCAAGCTCTTCCTGACAAAAGCGGCCTTCTAAAGACGAACAACATCACCCCCACTGCAGTTAGAAGGTCGAAAAATTGCTCCCATTGCACACTTGGCCCTTCCTCCCGCCTCCACGTCACGTGACCTCTCCCTGTCGGCCCGCCGCTCTTCCTGGTCCTGCCCGGCCCTTCTAAAGGTAGCTTTTACGCTCCTTAACGCTTCCACTTGACGGGACACAGAGACCACTCCAGCACTGAAGACCTTTTTCCACATGAGTTTACCAGTTAAGGCTGTTCTAAAATAAAGCCCTGTTACTCACATATGAACTGAGGGTGAATTATGGATGGGCCATGGTGACGAAGTTGTGGGATATCTTAATGACATCCAACACTGTGTCTCTCCAGCCAGCATGAATTAACTAGCGCTCACAATGAAACTGAAAAAAGAACAACTTTGCCACGCACGCTTTCTGATTGTGTTGAGTCTCCAGTCTAGTGGCCTGTGTCCTGTATAATACTGCAGCTTCATATAGATATGGAGATCACCTGACAATAGGAATCAGGAAGTAGAACTTGGGTAGGTTTGTGTTTACTCCAGGATGGGCATTGGGGTTAATGTGCTCATTCACATCTGAGAGCTGAGTTTTCTAAGCCTGCTGAATGCTGGTTGGGGCGTGAACCACGCAGATGCTGCTTAGCGCGCTGCCCCCATTAGGCTTTTGGGGCCTCATCAATTTTTATTCAACACAGGGTACAGCACACGCTAAGGAAACATTGTGGGGGAAGCTTACAGTAATCAACATCCATTTCTTCACATTAGATGAATTCTTTGGGCTTGCCTTCAGAGAGAGACGAGGCACTGTCCTAAATAAGTTTGCAGTGTATACTTCAGCGACCCATCTAACATTCATGTCTCCTTTTTATGCTTTTATCACCTTGAATAGGGCTGGTTCAGCCAAGCATGCAGCCTCTGCTTTATCTGCCAAGTCCAGGAACATCTCCCAGCCCAGCCAAGTAAACCAGACCCACACAGCCGGCTACAGACAACTTTGCTTTTACCAACGATATGTTACCTACTCTAAAGAGCGCGTTTATGGCTGAATGAAAAACAACTTTGGTACACTGGCTATCAGAGTGCATTTCCAAATAGTCGTAGCATACATAGCCGATACATAGCCACAAGTTAAGTGAAAGTATCACTATTGTCAGTACAGTAAACATATTCTTTAAAAGATAAAGGATTATCCACACTATCCTGTTGCAGTAATCGAGCGCAGTTAATTAACTGGAGCTACAGTAGTTGTAAACAAATTGTGAATATAATTTCTGGATGATTCATCCATACAAATTTACTGTGGAAATGGTCTCATCATATTCATATCATATTCATTTCATCACTCACTGAGTCTTTTTTGTTGTTTTGTTTTTCATTATGTGTTCCTTGAGTTACAGTATTGTTGGGAGTTTTAAACTTTCTCATTTGGGCCACTTAAGAAAAAGTATATTCGAAATTAAACTCATACAATATGAAGATTTCAAAGGTTTCATATGAATATTTCTGTCAGGTTTGCGTCAGACATGCCTCGTATGGTTGAATGTTACCTGCCTGGTTGTGGTTGGAGCGCCTCAGTGAGGGAGGTTGGGTTGGAGGGCCTCAGTGAGGGAGGTTGGGTTGGAGGGCCTCAGTGAGGGAGGTTGGGTTGGAGGGCCTCAGTGAGGGAGGTTGGGTTGGAGGGCCTCAGTGAGGGAGGTTGGGTTGGAGGGCCTCAGTGAGGGAGGTTGTGGTTGGAGGGCCTCAGTGAGGGAGGTTGTGGTTGGAGGGCCTCAGTGAGGGAGGTTGGGTTGGAGGGCCTCAGTGAGGGAGGTTGGGTTGGAGGGCCTCAGTGAGGGAGGTTGGGTTGGAGGGCCTCAGTGAGGGAGGTTGGGTTGGAGGGCCTCAGTGAGGGAGGTTGGGTTGGAGCGCCTCAGTGAGGGAGGTTGGGCTGCAGCGTGTGAGAGTGTAGAGATCAGTATCCCTGGTGATTGAACCAGACTGTCTTCAGGGAGGGAGAGGTACATGTGCTAATCCTAATCAGGACCTGTTCCCTGCCATGTTAGAGAGATGGAACAACCCTTGCTCCAAGATGGACACGATGAGCCTACATTAGAGAATAATGTTCTCCAGCGTAGGACACCGATTCTATTACACTCCGCATGCAAGAGGAAGGAGCCTGTCACTGTGAATTAACCACAGGCCATGCCATGCAAACATAGCTTCTGTAATTGGAGTAAGAAAGGCAGAGAGAGAAAAGGGGTGAGACCTTTTAAAAGAATCCGCCAGTTCGCCCTTACATCATTGAGATGGTACAATATGTTAGAGACATTATGAAGCTTTTAGCAACTGTCATCCTTCAAGATGCAAAATCCTTACACTATGTTCTCTTGGGCCTGGTTTATTCACTCATTCTGAGTGGTTCTCTGGCAGCCCTGAAGAAAGCCTCCGTTGGTATTTGCTTGCGTGAGAGCCTTTGCAGGAGTTTTGGAGAAATGACCAGTTTACCTGATTATATCGACAGTTCTACTGTAAAATCTCTCAGCCTCAAAGGTCAAAAAGAGCTTGTTTTTCTCCCCGTCTCCCTGGGTTTGCGTCCATCTAGACAAGAGTAAATCTCAGAGCGGAATCACTTTTCTGACAATAATTTATAAATTATGCACCGCCTGTGTTTGAATTGAGAAAGGCTTTTATATCTTTTCCATTAACTCAGATTAAGATTTCATACCGATGCTGGGGAGAATGCTAGCAATATCCCCGTCTCATTTTAATGAAATTTTTATCAGCGCTTTTTTTCTGTAGTACACTCCTATTGGGATGTCTGTGAATCTGAAGCTTGGCTTTGGACATGAACTTCCCTCAACCTGCCTGCCAGTGGCTCCGAAAGGCTTCAATATTTGATGGGCTCCTGCTAACTCAGCCGTGAGATTCCAACTGCAGAGATTTAACTCTAATGTAGAAATTGTGAACGTATGAAAACTGGGATGTCATAAGTAATACATCTATTCCAAGTGGGGGCAAGGCTTCCATCCGCACAATACTGGAGAAGAACAAAAAAACTGAACAGAAGAAAAGAAAGGGATTTAAATTATGACACAGGCACAAGGCACTCTCTATTTTTCTCTTTTATGTGTCCAAAATGAAAAGACTTGAAGCTATAGGGCTAATATATACCCCCATCTCCTAGTCCTTCAATTGACTCTTAATTGTGGCCACTCTTTCCCCCTTTTTGTGCAGCCATCAATGAAAAGAGTCCCCTAATGTCGTCCTTCTGGAGAAATGGGCATCACACCACTTACTGTTTATACTGTAGGCCAAATCCATTTCTCCCAGCGTCTCTCTTTCCCCCTCTCCCAGTCTCCAAACGGATTTCAAAACATTTGGAAAATCTGTCTATTCAGCGCTAGTGTCCCGGCGCATTCTTCCCCAGGACCGAGGAAGGTCAGCTGTGATGGGTCTGATGAACTTTCCCTTTTTTCGCCTCCCTGCAATCTATAGCCGTCTCCCTTGAGCCATATGTTGTCCAGCACAGTGAAGACTGCTCGTAATGGCCTTGCTAACAATGCACTCTTTGTGCGGAAGAAGCCGAGGAATATACTGGGTGCCGGGGGGTGAGAGGCGGAAGAAACACTTTTAGCATTTTCCCCCCATTCCATTATACGAGTGGGCTCGGCTGGAAATATTTGTCTTGACAGTAGTTTAGCCCCCGATTATCTTACCCCCAGATTAAACCAGTGAGAGAGTTTTAAGCAGAGATGCACCAGTTACAAGCAGAGATGAGCAGAGAGAGCATCTCTTCTTTGTGGGGAGGGATATTCATAGTGACCCTCCCCACCAACATTTCTGACCACACTCATTTGTTAGTTACAAACTTACTGCTAATCTAACTGGGACGAGTCCACACTGGGACAAGTATACTTTCTATAGAAGCGTACTGTATGCTTTCTCACACTGTATTTATCGCTTTTATTTACAATAATAACATTGGTCCTAAGGGAGCTGGAGGGTAAGTATGTCCCCGAGCACTCAGCCCTCTTAGTTTGACTCCGCTGGCCAAGCAGGGGTTCACTATCTTTTACAGCTCAATTAAAGAAACATGATAGTCAGGGTCTATATTCCTATATGCACTATGGCACTATGAATGTGAAAGAGTGAGTGTCTTAATGTAATGCTAAGTCATCTGTATTGTACTTTGTTTTACTTATTATGTTTGTTGTTTTTATCTGTTACCTGTTAGCCTAAGGCTAACTCTGGTGCGATGCATCAAATGTTTTTACATTTATGTTTTAATTGCACATGGTCCCTTCCAAATAAAATTTAAAAATGAAATATATTTAGTACCTAGTTTGAGATGACATAGACAATCAGAAAGAGCAAGCAAGACAGAAGATGCTCTACTACTGTATATCCGATGGTCCACACTGTATTGTTAATAAACCATCAGTTACACATCATGTTTTAACTAGTCTATATTCCTACTGTAGATTTCAGTACTTACTAGTGCTCATCGCTTCTATAAGAACAGTGATCTGTGCTCATCGCTTCTATAAGAAGAGAGATCTGGGCTCAGATCAAATGTAATGGTGGTTGGCTTGTGTTGGGGGACCATAGTTGGTCCAATCTGCATGTCGGATGTTATAATAACCCTAACCCAAACACTTTGATTTATAATAACCCTAACCCAAACACTTTGACTTATAATAACCCTAACCCAAACACTTTGACTTATAATAACCCTAACCCAAACACTTTGACTTATAATAACCCTAACCCAAACACTTTGACTTATAATAACCCTAACCCAAACACTTTGACTTATAATAACCCTAACCCAAACACTTTGACTTATCCACATTATTATCAGAATTCAGGCAGATAAAATATATTCTTGAAACGAGTGACAGGAAGACTTATTTTGCTGCTCTAGCTATAAAAAGCGATTGTACAGAATTGCTTTCACTGGCTGCTTTTT
The DNA here is from genome assembly GCF_949987555.1 of Borostomias antarcticus. Classification (NCBI taxonomy): domain Eukaryota; kingdom Metazoa; phylum Chordata; class Actinopteri; order Stomiiformes; family Stomiidae; genus Borostomias; species Borostomias antarcticus. The sequence continues at coordinate 37,052,031 of NC_140236.1, forward strand.
TCATGCCTAAGTAGCAGAAGATGAAAACAAAACCTGATGCTATTATACTTTGATGACATTTGAAAATGCCTGATATTAAAAATTGAAGTGCTGCTACAGTTTATGTCTATGAAATCTATTAAGAGCTTGAGTACACTCTCTCTCCACATCTTCCTCTCTCACTCTCTCCAAGTCTACCTCTCCCCCTCACTCTCTCCACATCTACCTCTCTCTCTCACTCTCTCAACGTCTACCTCTCTCTCCTCACACTCTCTTCAATACTCCTAAATGTACTTCTCACAACCATTAGAGGCATTTCCAAACACCCATGCCCTCAATCTCATATCCTCACTGCAGATCTCAAAAACAAATACTGAATCTTATTTGTAAAAGAAAAACAGAATATCTAATGTATGAATATGTAGAGTTCTAACAGTGGATTACATTTAAACCTTGTCAAACAGAGCTCTTTTTATTTCAGCTGGGTGATATTTAATTAGGAGATGTTGCCGTATAAAGGCAGAGGAAAAGGCCGAGGCCATGGAGGGACCGTCCAGGTCAGCGTGTAAACACAGCTGACTCGCTGTGACACCCTTGTTATCTAAAAGTCATTTCCATCATTAACAGGGAAGGACACACATCTCCTCTGGGAGCAGACAGACAGCTCCAGGGTTAAAAGGCACATGCTGAACTATCAATAACTTCCACTAATTGTATGCTTTGTAATTAGAAGCATAATCAATTATGAAATCGTTTGCGCTATCCCTATGAGAAAATTTGAATACAAAAGAAGAATTAGCAACTGCATGCATTTACACCTTAAAAGGTATGTGTGTGGTTAACAGGCATTATTTATCAACACATTATCATTTCTTTTTTTCCCTGGGAAATTATACAGTGGCTTATAACTGTGTAAAAAAGAGACTTGATCATTTGACCTCTACATTGTTGAACTGCAATTGATGTGCTTAATCGTCAGCTGTCACTTCCGATCTTAATTAATCCTTAATAGACTATTGATGGCACACAACTGTAAGGCTTTGTAATTAGTATTGCAATTTAGACCGGATAATCTAACAGGGCAGCCCAATTACTCCAGAGGAAATAGAAAGCTGTCAGATGACAATTTGTGAAACCATTATTAGAAAACATAATTAAAGATCAAATCAAATAGTATCAAACAAACTATTTCAACAAATCTCAACTGCCTAATAATGTTTGAGATACAAGTTACTCAATTGATTGCTGCTATCAATAGCAAACAAATGTTTGAGCTGTCCATGCTCATATAATCTGACCCGATTCCTTCAGCTGTCACAATCTGTGAGAAAGCTGCCACGCTACGCTTTTCTAATGCTGTCGGGCCAGGGCATTAACATGTTTCCACGTTGATAGGGCAATTAATAAAATATATGTTAATAGGATCTTAATTGTTTTACAACAGTGGTTTGACAAGGCTGTGTGAGAGGCGGGTTGTCAGTGTGATATGAAATCTGTGACCACTGAGCAGAATAGCCCACAGCCGAACATATGGTCCCCTTTCCAGGCTTAAACTGTACCACATAATAGGAGCCTGCTGTTTATTTTTGAAACATTAGTGATGTCACCACTCCTTTGTCTCCTCAAGACAATGGCTGCCGAGTCTGCTTTTCTCAGAAGACAAACGTGGTTCCACAAGATGATAACCAAATTGGACATATACTGTACATAGTCAAATTCATATTCACAAACCACTCGGGACTTGATCAGCAACATAGTGAGATTGGGAATAAATCATTTAGTCATTTTGTCTGCAGTAGCATATTGAAAGTAGTTTTTTAAATAGTAAATGCCTGTTTATTCACTCTTGCAAATCAGCCATTTAAAGTTAATTAGAACAGGCTCATCTTAAGGTGAGTGAAATGTACCATATGGTTATGTGATCTATTGGGGACAGGATGAATAAAATCAATTTAGAACTCAAACTGCTGTCAGTTGGCAATTAAAATGCCTGCTGGTGACTTTTGGAGTCAATTGCTTTTACATACTGTATGTCAAAAGAAAATTACAAAAGATAACAAGACATCTGCAAATGAATCAAAGAGTGACTCAGTACCAAAGGATCCTTTATTAGTCACTTCAGATCACTGTGGTTCAGACTTCATTTACCACTAACAGGATGTGATCTATACAAGGCCTAATGAAAACAAATTAAAAACAAATTAGATCTACATGACTGCCATTATTTAATTTCCTAGTAATTATTCATGAAAGTGATGCTACTGATGGATTAAAAATGACTCAATGAGCAGCTAGCATTAACAAGACACTGGCATCAGTGTTTCATTGTAAAGCGTTTGTGTGTCTGTCAATGCGGGGGATGATTTATACACAACGACCTGAGGGAGGCAGCAGCGAACAAACATGGCCTCCGAGTCCCCCTCTCAGAGAGCACTTTAAAGGCCATTTACATAGTGAAATCTAATTACCCCAATGCTATGAGAGAGCATTTGATCTCAGTCTTAGGCAGAGCAGAACATATTATTAAGGAAAAGGGGGCTTTTCTTAGATGAAGGTGGCTTACTGAACAGACCATCCAACTTGTACACAATTCAATTCTCCTTTTTTAATTATTTTTTTGACATGGATGAAAAGAAAGCAACAGTGATTTGTTTGTGTCGTTGGAGACAAGGAAGCCTTTGGAGAAATGAAAACCAAAGGAGAGGACTTTTTTAGACAATTGTGTGTGTGTGCGGGGGGGTGGGGGGTACGGGGGGGGCAAAGTCTCCATCATTTCTCCTTCCGCTTAAGAGGAAATCACAAGGGCGACAATGTTGCTCATTCTTGGCGCCTCATTCCCAAGCAGTGTGCTGTCCCTGACTCAGGACCGGGGTGAGAAGGTGATTACTGCACTGACTCACATGTTTATTCCCCTATCAGGAACTTGTCCCCTTTCTGTCCTGTTAGGGACGGCCAGCATGACGCTGGACAAGCTGCTGCTCTCCGTATCTGCAGGCCCTTGTCCCACCATGGGAAAAATAACACTTTATTAACTTTCTCAAGCCTAGTCAGCTATGAAAAGCTTGTCTAATATGTGTTGCAGAGACATTTCAAAGGTACTCACAGTTGCACAAGGGTGGTGTGTTTTCAAAGCTCGGCGTTGCTCCTATCGATAGAGAGCGCTGTGATTGGCCACCCATGGCATACAAACGCAGAAGAAGACCAGGCATTTTTTCCGTTATCACTTCAGCAAAAGTTGAGGAGTTAAAAAAAAAAAAAAAAAATATATGTTTATAGCAGCGTCCAACTTTCAAAACCCATGTTCCTGCAGCCCTCGTGCAACTGTGAGTAGCCTACCTTAGAAATGTCTCTGAGACACCTATTAGACAAGCTTTTCACTGCTAGACCGAGAGATTTCATTATGAAGGGTTTTTTCTTATGATGGGACAATGGACTGTAGATACGGAGCAGTAGCTCACCCAAGGAAGTAGGGCTGAATCCTCTATCACAATATGGGTCATTTTATGTCTCAATAACGATATAAAATGCTTGAGTGACACTGCGAGATCAATATATCCCGATACAGTGTCGGCCTACTGCCCCTCGTGCTTCTTCTGTAGGTGGTAGAAGAGCCTCGTCGTGTTGGAGTCGGACGTGGGAACTGGCCTGGGGCATATATAGCCTAGATTTTCCTATTCTTCCTATTCTTCCACAGAGATTCTGCTATATTGTCATATTGGAGACTCCTCAACTTTGTTTGTGTACACTGAACCAAAGAAAGCCGGCATAATGTGTGATTTTAGACAGCATACAGTAGGGCTCAACAATTTGGGGAAAATATCCAATTGCGATTTTTATATTGTTTTTTATATTGATATTGTGACGTGATTTGAATCGTGATATAATCAAAGTCCAGCTTTAGTTCATAATCACAGTGTAAAGGATTTAAAACAAGTGATGGAGCTGCTGGTTGTAGCGAAAAAATTGTTTTCCGTGACCTTTATTTTGAAATTCCTCGAAAGAAAGCTACAGCTACAGTACCAGACATAAGTTTAATTTCCCACTGCTGAAGAAATAATGAAAGCTGTCCTAAATTTTAACTAAAATGTCCAAACTGCAGCTATTCAGAGATTTTGTCAGCCAGTGATTAGCAGCAGCAGCTTTGGTCTGTATGAAAAAACGCTTACAAAGTGCCAACAAGAAATCTATCGATCCAGGGAGAAAACTTGCGCAATTGCAGGATGTTTGAGATCATTATTATTCAAGATCAAGCTGCATCGAACAGGTTCTATATTTATACCCTCATCAGCTGTGGTTAGAGTCACTACTTCATGTTCTGAATTGGATTGACCCAGTATTCTCTATAACATTTAGCTTGTGGCATCTAAGTCTGTGCTTGTATCCGTGTCAAGCTAGCCTGCATGAATAGACTGTTGTAGTTTGGGACATCACTACATCATGTTCGCAAGCTTGCAGTGTGGTGCCTTACGTTTTCAACCTGCAAATGCGCTCCTGTCTGAACGAGGCCTTAGCTCCAGTCTCAGGGCATAAAGGTGGACTTTTTATACATAACAGCTAGGGCTGGGTTTAAAAAATCAATTAATCGATTCAGAATCGATTCATGAATCCCAAAATCGATCTTCTATTTAATGAATGAATAAATAAATGAAGGAATGAATAGTTCATTAATTAATTCAATGATTCATTCATTCATTCATTTTTGGAAATCAGTATCGATACCCAGCCGTAGTATTGATGTGTTGCATAACTTGGCAGTCATGTAATTAAGGTTACAGCAAAAAAAAAAAAAACAGGTTTTAGTTACACTAACCGAATCGATATTGAATCGAATCGAATTGAATTGAATCGTGATAATCGATTCTGAACCTTGCGAATCGGAATCGAATCGATTCTTGAAATTCGACTCAATACCCAGCCCTAATAGCAGCAAGGCTGAATAACCTAAAACCGGATGACACGGCTTCTTTGCAAAATTAAAGCTAGGAACGATACAGGGAAATATCTTTAAAGACATTTTTCTATCGTCCCACGATATATATCATCATATCACACAGCCCTACAAGGAAGTGCAGCCAGAGGGCGCTGTTCTGGGCACTGTTACTGTAGCGATCTCCCTGATCCCAACATGTATTAAACGGGCACAACACTAGTCACACTATAATGGAAGGACTGCTCTCTCTGCACTTCTCTCCAGCTCTATGTATATCTGTCTATATTCTGATTTTCTGGAGAACCGGGCACTGCAGTAATGAAGTTTCAATTCACCAGAACCCAAGGAAGGGCAGTGTTGAGTGTGAAGTTGTTTGGATGAGTGGTTCTTGAGAAAGATGCAATTAATCAGCCTGTTCATCGGACACTAGGACCCACGGAAGCGTAGCTAAAGGGCGCTGTGCCGGGACCTGTTAGCAAGTGGCCCATTCCCAACACGCATATTTTGAATGGGCTCTGAACTAGTATTAATAAATAGGCCCAGATCAACATGTACACGTAAACATTGTTTGTAGCTAGGTGCCTACATTAGTGTACAGATAGGGGTGTGTGTGTGTGTGTGTGTGTAGGTGTGGAAGAGTACTGTATTGTGTGTTTATGAGTACATACAGTATGCATGTTCTATGGGCTACACATCCTCCGTACCTTATTCCTCACCATTATAACAGTTTTCAATACTACCCCAATTTCGACTCGATAATCTACACAATGTTTTTTTTCATTACATGAATGACCATCAAGTGTCTCTAACTTATTTAATGTGGCAAGATAAGAGTTTTCTGATAATAGCTGTGAGAGAGGTCTGTGCTCTCCGCTTTCTGCTCCCTCTATTCCAGAAATGATACGTAATTGTAGTCACTCACTCCAAGTAGTTTTTTGGGGCTGTGACCTTTAGTGTGCAATAATATATAAATTGATGGAGAGCAGACTGCCTGCCTGGACCACCCTCTCACCTGCATCTCTCTCTCTGAAGAAGGCTGCTGGGCTCTTTTGATATTGTGGTGCGTTTCCTCACATGCAATTAGACCTCCGGACCATCAGGAAAGAAATGTAGTCCTATGAAATTAGGATTCCCTGCACAGGACACTTGTTCTGGCTTCAAAATTGATGCAAAATTGATGAAACTCCAAAAAAAACAAAAAAACAAAACAACTTTGATCCTCACAGTCTTGAAATAGCATCAACAAAAGCTAAGAATCCTGTAAACTTTCCCCCCACGTACCACGGACCCTCCAAGATTCACAACGCTGACTTGGAGAGCTAGCGTACATATGCAACCTGAGACTACAAAGGGACAATTCAGTACGTTACCCTTGACATGGAACACACTTTTACTTATAGAACATGAGGTATCACCCCGATTCTGTTGATTTACTGTACCGCGTTTTACTGCGCCAAAATTGACAGGTCATAATGGAATCAAATATTCAACTCTTTTCTTATCAGACTTTGTTTTCTCATACATATTTTGTATAGGTAAAAAGGGAAGGTGTAGAGTTCTGTAATGATATCTGCAGAAGCCTGCGGATTTGCTGTAGTGGCGCAGACCTTGTGGACCACCCTGGCCCTTTGAATTGTGTATTGCCAAACCAAACAAGCATGTCTCTGGGCTTAATAGCTTCATGAGGGAGCTGTATCAAGGTGACTCCACAGCTATCTTCCAGGGTGCCGTTAACCAGCAAGAGACTAGTAAAAGGTGCCCTCCATTATGCCTTTAATACAATCTGAAGTGTGGCCCCTCAGACAATGCAGGGCTGTGTCTCAAAGCCCCGGCAGGGGACCCTGCTGTCCCCCTGCTCCATCTGTGGACACACCGTGCAGTAGATTGCTCATTTCCATAGCTCCCTTGGCTCCCTGTAAACTTTCTTTACCAAACTTTAATTACTGCTGGCCTCCTCCAATGCGTTAAGGCTCCCTTCCTGACATGTGTGGTCACAGCAACGGGAATGACAACGACAACAACAACAACAGCAGCAGCAACAACAATGAGACGCAGGCACACACACCTGCTCTATTCTCTAAGATACACTGCAGGCTCTGTTGGTTCACAGAGAATTTGAATAATGTGCAAGAATCTCAGGAGCTGTTGAAACATTGTGCTTTAAGTTGAATATTATTATTTATTTTTTTCTACAGCAACATGTTTTAGCTTGGCCCAATATCATTAGTGTATGTAGCGCTTCTATTTTTCACTAGCAAATTAAAGTCACCCTAGCCAGACATGTTGGCATGCCTCTGTTGCCTTGGTGCCTTCCTCCCCTTCCTCTTACCTGTGCTACAACGGATGTAATCTGGGTAACTAATTGTTATTATTTCTTTCCTGACTGGGGGTCTTTCAGTCTCTATAATGAGGAATTACAACACACTTATAGAAAATTACCGCACTTTCAGAGAGCGCATTTTTAAACACTGGGGCTGAAAGCAGATTGTAAATGTTAATCATTTTATACGTGCAACCCGGAGCCTGCCCGGACCTCTGAACTGGGCTTTAGAAGGGTCCTAACTCTCCCCGCCAGGACATTGGTCATTACGTTTTTCTGAACAAGCAGCAGAAAATCCAATTATTAGCAACAACCCAATTACTTTCCCTTCAGACTCTGTGGCTCAAATCCAAGGTTGGATTTGTGGATTAGCAAGGTTTACTGATAGCCTCCGAAAAAAGGACGTAACAATGTGGAGTTTCCTGGCCGCCTGTGCTCTTCCGGGATTTGGAGTCAGAGGGCGGCGTGGTCATTGAGACGCTGCGTGGTAGCAAAGTGAGAGGGGGGAGGGGGTTGGGGGGGCAT
>NC_140236.1:37067284-37124784 GCF_949987555.1 Borostomias antarcticus
TGTGGCTTTCTAGAATCACCTTGTATAAAACTCAAATTCAGTTTGGGTGCTTACTAATTCATAAGCCATTAGGGACATATTTCTCAAACAAAAAGCCCTTGACAAAGAAAAACGTTTGTGTGTGGGAGAGGCATGGAATTAACATTTAAGCATGGGCGATTAAAAAGAGGTTTCAAAGAAATGGCTGAGAGTCGGAAAGATGCAAATGGTTAAACCATTTTATGGAACATTAGCTTGCTATTCAAACACATCTGAAGGGTATTCCTAAGCATAGCATCCGTCATGCTAGATCATGTACACAACCTGTTCCATCATGATGAATAAAGACATACTTATTCCACTTGAACCGACCCTATTGGAACCGTTACCAAGTACCCCAAACTTTTAAGAGCTGCTACAGTAAAAGTAAAAGTCATTTGAAAGTTTAATCTGAACACACTTTATTCTCCATATTGGTAACATACAGCAGGGTGGTAGCGTGGTTGGGAATAATGTAATCTGTCAAATATAGAATAGGCTTTACTACAACACCACAACACAAGTTAAGATCTCATCTCAGCATTATGCCTGGCCACTTCATTAGAGCAAACACACCGTGTTTAAACAGTGACACGGTCATAATCTGTTTTCATATTTGTAACATCTGTGCCTCATGCTAAACCTCAACTTGAGAATTCCAAAACCCATCATATCATCTCAAAAATGGAAATATAATAATACTTAGAAAGTGAGGTCCTTTCATGAATTTAGGGATTGATGCTGCAGTAACCAGACAAAACCAGAGGGGGGGCTATTTGCATAGCATAGCAGGTATTAATGGTATCTCATTTCCACAAATAAACACCTTTCACTCTCCCTGCACATAAATTATTAGCACAGATGCCGATCTCCTGTTTACTTTTTTAACAGGAGAAGCGGGCTGCTCTATATGAAATGCACAGAGCCGGCCTGTGAGCCGACACAGGTTCCAGTGTGCAGAGACAGAGGACAGCGAGCACCAGGAGGGTCATGAATAAGTCACACAGCCCCTGGACCTTCCTCTGAAGGGCCGAGACTCTGAGATCTGCCTCTTTCATCTGATCGCCCTGCAATGGCCTGGGGAGGTGTGGAGAATTCACATGCTACATGAGTGTGTGGTGAATATGCATGTGTGTGCTGTGTCCGTGTGTGTGTGTGTGTGTGTGTGTGTGTGTGTGTGCGTGTGTGTGAGTGTGAGTGTGTGTGTGTGTGTGTGTGTGTGTGTGTGTACAGACCTCAGAACTCTGTATCAGACACCAGGCATCTTCATCCCTCCAGGGACCCTGGCCAGTTTTTCAAAGCTCCCTTTTTCAATTATGGCAGCGCCGAGCCAGGAGTACCAGGTGAGCCTGCCTCCAGTTCAAATAATGACTGCAATTAAGCAATTAAGAGCCGAGAGGCAGAGAGGCCAGAAGCTCTCTCTCTCTCTCTCTCTCTCTCTCTCTCTCTCTCTCTCTCTCTCTCTCTCTCCACTTCTAAACAGACCGCAAATGAGGATTCACAGGGGAATACACAAGCATTAGCCCTATGTGTTATCACTATGGCACATGCTTGCTCCCTTTTGTACTAATAGAAATGGGCCATGTCTACGAGGGGGAGGAGTGACCTACTGTAGCACAGGGCTATACTGTCTCTGTTAACCGCACTCTGGGATGCAGACTGTCTACACAACCTCACCGCAGACCTAAAGATCCTTACAAGGTCCACTGTTGTGTTCATATCACTATTGTCACCGGAACATGATGTATATCTGTATTCATTTTCATGTTCATATTCACGTATTGTTATTTTCAAAACCTGACTAGTAATAGCACAGCCATGGACTGTTGTACAACCAGAATAACTCGCCTATTTTCTTGGCTGCTTCAATAGCCTTTCACACAGTGCAGTGCTGCGCAGGACAACAGGGATGAGATATTTGGCATTTTCAGGTAGAAAAAAAGTCCAAGCTAGCCTCATATTCAGAAATAACACAAGTTTTTAAACTATTGACTGCACTGAAGCTGTGGACTTCAAAGGTGCTTCTGACCTGTTTGCCGAGGAGCCTGAAACCAAGTTCTCTCTTTCTGCTCTCTCTCTCCAGGACTACACGTTTCATTATTCATATGGTTTTTTCTCAAGTTTTTCTCTGACCCAGGACATTAAATAAAACATTGTATAGTTCATGAAAGATTATGAAAGAGCAGAGCGTAAGCAACGGGAGGTGTAAACTCAGCACAATTCATTCTGGTATATAATGTCAATGCCAGCAACCATCTCTCCACACCCCCTATCCCTTCTCCTCACCCCCTATCCCTGCTCCTCACCCCCCATCCCTCTCCTCACCCCACCTTCATGCCCTGCAGCCATATTGGCGGAACCACCATTGGATGCTAAGCTTTTTCCGACAAAGCTCCGAAGATAAAGTATCTTCCTTTTATCCCCACTGCAAATCAATTCTGGGCCTTACAGCAAAATCCCATAAAGCAACTTCAAACACCAATACTTACTCCAAAAATTTGTATTATGGCTATATCTCTTTGAACCCTTACGATTGAAGTTTTGGAGGGAAAAATGATATAAGTGTTATGTGCTAAGACGTTGGCATGTCAACCTGGGTTTTTCTTGACGTATCAACCTGAGTCTGCTCTTTGGTTTGTGATTGCTCCTAACCACCCAGGCCTGGTGCTAAATACAAATGTTACTTGTTACTTAATGGTCGTAGTAAGCGAGAGCTGTTCGGTAGCGAGCCCTGCTGGCGCCTCCAGCAAACCCCGCTGAAATATTCAGTTCCTCTCCCCCTCCAAAAGCCAATGGAAGCGGGGCAAGGAACTGAGAACCAGCGTGTCACGCTTTGCTCATGGAGCACTGCCCTACTGCCCTGTACGCCTGCTAAATACAGACCTGCCAAAAGATATGGGGATGTTCAAACTGCTACGTGACCATACTCACAATCCTTTGGTACACCCATGCAAACTGGATGTGCCTAATGAAAGTCAAATATGCCTTAAGCACTGTATCAAGCCATGGAAAACATGTTGAGATGCACGAATTAGACTATTAGAGCATAATTACCGGAGAATAACCCTTGTTCCCCTCTGTAATCTCATCATAGTGATCCTAATCTCCGCCACTATCTACTAATGATGGAGGTGTCTTAAATCCAGCTCCTTGGCCGGCCTCTTGCTTTGTATTGAGTGGACTGATCCCTCCTCTCTCCCTGGCAGGTGGGCTGAGCCTTAGCCCCCCTACTGCCACTCAGCAGACACATGGGCTGGGAAACCAGATGGGTGTGGTCACATCAAATCCTCTCACTTGGGTGAAATACTTCAGTCTCTTCTACAACAAAAAGCTATAGGGTATAAGATGTGTGTGTTATGTTATATATATATATATATATATATATATATATATATATATATATATATATATATATAACATGTAGAGCTGGTGCAGAGTAATGTGTTAACTCATCTCAAAATCAGAAATGTCAGTGACAGTATTTTTTTTTTGCAAAGCTCTCCTCTATGGGGATCTATTAGGATATGAACATAATGAATCTGGAGCAAAGTATTCTGGGTATTACGGCAGACTGCTCCGATTTGGCACCAGCAAAATAGGGCTCCCCAAAAGTGGTTTAGTGTTGCCGAATATATTTTCAGTGAACTATATCTTTAACATTCTTAATCTCTCTCTCTGGGCAGTCAAAGCGAGTCTAGAGAACACAGCGAGAGTCAACCCAGGTGACACATCCTTCCTGTCTGGTGTTAGTTCATTGGCTATTCATGAATGTCAACATGTAGTGAATATTGTAATGCATGATGTTCGTACTCACCGCAGAGTGGGTGAGTTACAAAGGGGGAGGTGTAACTCTGTTCAGACGATGTGAGGCGCATCAACCCTAGTATACTACAGAATAAGCACCACAACTCCTCATGAGAGGGCATTTGAATAATGCAGGGCTTTTCCCTCGACTGTCAGGGGACACAGTCTGTGCAGAATCCTTTGATCACAGGGTCCATATGAGTGCACATGCCGGACCAGAGACTCAGTGGTGTGGCGTGTGCGTGTGTGTGTGCGTGTGCGAGCGTGTGTGTGTGGGTGTGGGTGTGCAGGCAGACACAAACACACTCATATCCAAGACGACAGAGCCTCACATGCAATAAAAGCCATCCCAATCTTGTTATCAACCAAAGACTAGGAGGGTGATGGGGGAGCAGTGCCATTGTGTGTTACAAAGCATCAGAGCTCCATCCAACAAAACATCCCATCTGGTGACAGTAGACTTAGCGACCAAGAAATACACCCCTATACACCCACTAACCCTGAGCTCATTGTCTTTTGTAGGAATTAAGTCAACTCTCCCTTTTTGTATGCACTTACACAAAGCTATACTGCATATCAATACTTGGGTTGTACTTACAACGGATATAGATCAAGATTCAACTGCTAGGGATTTGGATACAGGGATCCTCTGCAGTTAACTGAGGATTACAAGTCAATTCGCAGAATGACAACGTTAGGTTTACAGTAGAAACACAACAGTAAACACAAATCAAGCATGCAATTTATATTTAAGGTTTAGGAAATCATAATTTACAAATGGCTAGAGTGTGCAACATAAATGTACCCTAAAGCGGCGCCTGTATTCAAATGAAAAGTAAACAGAACAAAGAATGGCTGAACGCTCTGCAGCGCTTCTCAAGACTTCAAGACCCACAACACCTTTGGACAGCAATTCCCAGGATGCTTCCTGCTACCAGCTATATTAGTTCAGTAAACACTGTCCCAGAATCAAGCTCAAAACCACCCAGGCACCAGCTAGGCCAAATAAAGTCACCCACTGCTCTGAAATGCTTTGTCACTAAAATAAAATGTGCATCTTCAACCATCTCCATGCGTTTGCCCCTCAATTATGGATAGTGAATGTAATTAATTCAGATGCCTCCCACACACAACTTCTGTTCACTCCCATTACAGTTTGGAAATAATGAAAAATACATTCAGTTTGTTAAATACACTTTCCAAAGCTGCACAATCCCACAGAGCCTCTCCAGAGTTCCTTTTAAACACAACATTCCATCATTTTCCACAGCTGATTTGCGTCCAATTAGATCTGATTAGCCTGTTCTCCAGCGCTGTGATGTAATGTGATGAACCTGTTCTCCAACGCTGTGATGTGATGTTATGAACATGTTCTCCAGCGCTGTGATGTGATGAACCTGTTCTCCAACGCTGTGATGTGATGTTATGAACATGTTCTCCAGCGCTGTGATGTTATGAACCTGTTCTCCAGCGCAGGGGCTGTGATGTTATGAGTCTGTTCTCCAACGCAGCGGCTGTGATGTAATGAACCTGTTCTCCAACGCTGTGATGTGATGAACCTGTTCTCCAGCGCTGTGATGTGATGAACCTGTTCTCCAGCGCTGTGATGTGATGAACCTGTTCTCCAACGCTGTGATGTGATGAACCTGTTCTCCAGCGCTGTGATGTTATGAGTCTGTTCTCCAACGCAGGGGCTGTGATGTGATGAACCTGTTGTGATGTTATGAACCAGCACAGGGGCTGTGGCCGTCAAGCATTTCGGTACGACTCCAGTTCTTGGAGAGGCCAAGCTCTTGTAGCTCGGTGGTTTTCTCAGATAGAACTTGGGCACTGAGGTAGACTATTTTTACGTGCTCAGCCCTTCATGGAGAATAATAATGAGCAGTAGGGGTTCAGACGTACGGTCCGCCTGCTTCTCAGCAGCAAGGCTCTAGGGTAAAATATCACTCTAACAAGCCTGTAAGTGCTGTTTGTTGTTGAAAGTTCCCACTACCCGGTGTCTTGAAGATGAAAAATTTAGCGCGCTCCCTTTTCCTTCCCATGCCCTGTTCTAGCTCCTCTAAATGAACATGGGCAGGTTTAATAAGAGATGCAGATTGACTGGAGTGGGGATGTGTGGTCAGGTAGACACAGAGACGTGTGCTCCAGCTGGCTGGATCTCGTCCATGAACACGCTTAAGACATCCCTTGCTTCACAGCGTGCAGTACATATTCTACTTGTCTTTTACATGGGAGAATAAAGGGTATGAATCACGCCCAGAGGATGGTCCTTCTACTATGAGGTGTATGTCAGTGTAGGATGTCTACGCTGAGAAGATGGTGTGCCATGGGGAGAAGCTATAGGAGCTTGTATGTGAGGTCCATGCTGATGGACCCATTTCAGAGAACAGTGGTGAAGTTCAGATAATAGTCAAGCAGATGCACTGTACAGGAACACGCCACAAAAACACCCTCACCCTCACCCTCACCCTCACCCTCACCTGCATTCTATCTATCTTGTCTCTATGATGGTCCACCTCAGTTAAGCAGCACACAAGGTGTATTAAACCAGGTGTGTGAGTGGCGTTCACCCTGCTCCTAGCACACACACACACACACACACACACACACACACACACACACACACACACACACACACACACACACACACACACACCAGAGACAGGAAGAGCAGCAGGAGAGAGCGCTGCCTCGTCGGGGCCCTGTGTACTCTGTACAGTGTGTAGCGGGAGCAGGGCTTGATGGGAAGGCTGTGTAAACACAGCGTTACAGGAGCACGTACGTGAACCCTCTGATACATCAGTCTCATGCTGTGACTGTCAAAGACACGGAGGCGAAGGCTCACACAGCAGCATTGGACCCGTGGCATCACTTTCAAATGCAAACGGAGCAGAGCACAGGCACAGAAAACAACAAAAAACAAAAGGCCACTTTCTATGAGTTTTTATCAGTTGCATACTGTATGTCACTATGTAAAATGTGTGAATCAAGGTTTGCTGAAAAGGAAAGCAAAAGTATGACCCAGGGGCAAACCGAGTGATAATTTGTTGTGTTTCCTTCATGAAACAAAGGAATTACAACAGATCACTGTGACAAGCTGGCGCTGGAGCAGAAGTAAACAAAAACACAAAATCTTGATATAGTTCTCTTTCTCATCAGGGGAATATATAGATCAAACATAACCCCTTTTTTAAGCTCACATCGGCTGAGAAGTAACCTAAATGTTCCTAAATGTCAGATATTACTAAAAACCTGCGAATATTCTGTCATTTTCAAACACCACCATCTCAGCTCTGAAGAGGGAGAGAGCTAGAGAGAGAGAGAGCTATGAAGAGAGCTAGAGAGAGAGAGAGCTAGGGAGAGAGCTAGAGAGAGGCCCTATGTGTAAGAAAAAGTGGAGATGTTTATGGAATGTCTTGTGCTCGCGACACACCGCCGCCATCTTAGTGTTAGGGGTCTTTCAGAAGCTATAAAGGCTACGGATAACGACTGCTTGCGTCTCGCACTCGACAGCGTTCCCTGTGTCTCCCCTCACTCTCTGTATTTAATTGAAACCGTTTCTGACGCCTTCCCCTTCCCCTGCACCCTCATCTGTGGCTCCACTGAGAGACTTTATCCAGGGGTGCTCTGAGGCATCACCATGCAGGAAGGATCAGAGTCCTCGTCTGAGCCACTGCAGGAGACAGTGAAAAGACAGCGTTTACGCGATGCTACTGAAGCAGCAGTTTTCATGCCTGTGCGGCTGGCTTTGGTCCAGGCTTCCTGTGACTGGAGAGCGCGCGAGAGCCGAGGCGAGCGCGCCGCCATGCCGCCGCCATCACCGCTGTGATGTCCTCATTTGAAAAAAGTTCTTGCTCCGAGTTGTGTGCTGTATAATCCCTACGCCACTTAGGGAGAAAACAGGCGCTTGAGAGTTCTTTTGATATGGAGAAATATGAAGGCGTCATATTTATCCCCCAACCCCATCGCTGAGGATGCTGGGATGAAAGTGGTGGAGGGAGCGTGGTTGAGGGCTGGGGATTAACAATGACATAACATGAAGAGGGGTCTGTCAGCACAGTGACACCTCGTTTCGCCTGCCATTGTCTGATTACCCCAACAGCAGCTCACCATCGACAGGGATGATCACAGAGAGGCGGGAAAAACACAACTGTCAGGCTTAGGCGACAAAGTCGATTCCCACCATGTCTACTCCTTAAAACTAGACATTGCGGGAGAAGGAACGAGAGAGGATAGGAGAAGGAGAGAGAAAAAGGAGGAGGAGGAGAAGGAGAAAGAGAGGGAGAAGGAGACTAAAACACGGACAGCTTACAGGGGATACCAACCAAAAGATTATGTTAATCTTCCCTCCTTTGTCCCCCGCGAAATGTTTTCATACTACGCCTTTTATCTGTGGAGGAAGGGATGTGAACCTCTTCAGTTAGTGACAGTGGGCACTTTCTGTGTGGTTTCTGGGTAATTAGCACCAGTAGCAGGCCCTTTATTTTTCTCTGTTCAAGCTTATGGTCTTCTTAGGGCCGGCAACAGGGGATTTTCTCCCTCCAACCCTCTGTCTGCTCTTGGGGAGCGATTCCCATCCCAGGCCAGGCCACCCCAACCATCTGTTAGCACTAGGAGGATCAACACGTTCAGAGGCTCTCAGCAGTGCTGACAATCAAATGGACAGCTTAGGTTCAGACAGGTGACTGAATTAATGACTTCATTCAGTGCTCAACACACACATCAAATTAAAAAAAAAAGTTTCAATACATCTGTCAATAGATTCCACTACTGCTTATATCCAAAGTCCTCACCGTGTCTACGTTTGCTTGTGGTGTGTAAATTGTATTTATTTAAAACTAAAAGTGAAAGTTAAGAGTAATTGTGCTCTTGGAAGAGTATAGGGATGCTTGCTGTAAAATTCCAGAAAACTTCCATATCCTCATCAGTTCCCCTCACCCAAACCCTCCATCACCGGTCATTCCCCAAATCACAAACCCACAAGCAATCTCGTAAGATCGTATTTCTCATGAAGGAAAACAAATGTGGCGTTTGAATTCCCCATGGTGATCTTTAGTCGTTGGCAATGAAACCTTAATCTTTTTCCCATGGGCAGCGACAGAAGCCAAGGGACAGCTTGACCACTGACACCACAAAATGGCTTTTTAAAATCCTGCATAAGGGAAAGCAGCAATCCAACATCTAAAAGACCACAGGAGGCTTACGCTCATCATATCTACCAGGTCTTTTCAACAGGAGGTCAGAAGGTGCTCCTCAGATAAAGTGGTGTACAAGGAGATCAGTGGGGCGCTGGGCCTTCTGGACAGGATCAAAAACAAAATGGAAACTGATATAATTCTTGTTCAGAAGTGTCTGTTGTGCGCTGTTTTTTGTTCTATTTTCCATTCTCCTTTGATGTTTTTCCTTACTTAATGTTTTTTCAACGACACCTCTCCTCTCCACTCCAATGGATGAAGCCCCCTTTTTTGTTGTAGTTTGAGCTGCGTCTGATTGTCCCTGTCACGGGTGCTTTGTCTTACACAAGCTCCGCTGCACCCACCAGAACGAGGCAAGGGGGCTGCATCAAAGCCAGGGCGAGATGGACTCAACAACAGTGGATTAGGGTCTTCTGCATGATAAAGTCTCTACCTAGGGGTGGAATTAACTTAATATGTGAAAGAATGTTATTGAGAGGGAATAAAGTGCCAAAAAGCTCTGTCATTCTCTCCGTAATGTCCTAATCCAGCGGCTGACACAGGGGCCTTGGTCTTTAATCACAGAGATGCCCATCTGTATTCCCTGTCCCTTAAGCTATTTAAACTTCGCCTAAACTCAATTATTGTCCCTGAGAGACCAAGATGGCATATTAAGTTACGTGAAAGGGGATTCAGTCAGGGCAAAAAGAAATCCCAGCGTTAAAGCAAGGAGGTGTCAACGCCGCCAATTTAAGTTCAGCTAAACAGATTAAGGGTTGGATCTATAGACCTGAAAAACAAGGACACAAAGAGTTAAAGAAAGGGGGAATCTCACTTTCAAAGCATCCTCTAAACTGTTAAGCAAGCTAATCACAGTGGATCTGAGAGACTGTGTCCCAGCATATATATCTCTATTTACACCTCACACACTGCTGAGACCACCGCGGGCCTCAGAGGTCCGGCGCGTCCCACAACGTTTTCTACCACACAGCCTTTATCCCACAAGCAATTTGACTCCTCATAGTACTGTATACATATTTAAAGGCTAATATGATGTCCTCAGTCCATATCACATTTCACTACAGAACATTAGATGGATTCCCTAGACATTGTTCAAAACTATAGGCTTTGTCCTTTGTCAACCTGCTTTATATTGACACATTTACATCTGAAAATAGCAAAACCACACTTTCTGGCAACATGAGATGTAAAGAAGCTGTCAGCTCTGAGCAAGAAAGACAACATAAAATTTAAGGTTTTCAATGGAGTGGATGAAATATCTATAAAAAAAAGTTTGACGCAAAACGCAGAGATGCTAAATCCATTGGTAACACTGAAAAAACAACCTTTATACGCATTTACCAACCACTTTTAAATAATTAACTTATTATTAACAAATACTTTGTAAAAGTAAGTATCAGTATAAATGATCAGTAAATTATTTGTAAATATATACACAGAACTTGTGTATGGTGGCCTTGTTGACTAGAGAGACATTCCCTATATCAGTGTATCACTATAGGGGATCTGGGTTTCATTCGGTTTGATTTCGACCTCATACAGTGGTTCTGTGTATCTATTTACTAATTAACAGATCATTTATTATTGTTTAGAAACATTATTAAATGATCTACAAATGGTTTAAATGTCTTATAAAGGATAGTTTATTATAAGTGTTTCCAATCCATACTTGACTAAACTAGTGCAGTGCCTGTTCAAAACGGGCCTGTTCAGAACGGCCGATTGGCTTCGATAATGCAGCCTTGCGATCCACAATGTCCACCATCTTTGCTTGCTGATATGACTCAGTTCAGCACGTATGGTCCTTGGGTCCTAGTGCCTGTTGAACATGTGCCTGCTTAGAACGGGATGATTCATTGCTTTACAACTTCACACCCAACACTGCACTTCCTTGGGTCCTTGGCAATACAACTACAACTTCATACAATACTTGAGATAATCAGAATACAGACAGACATACAGTAGACAGACATTCCTGCCTTTATAGTTAGATACAATGTAAAGATAAAATGTAACATTTGTGATGAGGGCTATCATTTATATATAATACGTAAAATGACAGAAAATACATGTTTTGGTGCTTGAATGGAAAACTTGGAAATTTGAAGATATGTCAATACAACAGCAAAGAAAATATCCACTGTATAACAATAAGGGTATGACAGCTCATCGCTTTAATGCAATTCCAATAATAAGCCACTGGGCCTTAACGGAGTGTGGCATAAATGTCCAAAGAGTGTGCAGGAATTAGTGCCTGTTTTCTGCTTCCTGGATGCTTTAACCATCATCACCTCATACCACCTCCTGGAGGAAAGCATGCTATGATTCAGCTTCCACTCCCAAGCCCAACGGGTCGGGTCAACGGCACCTCGCTAGCCAAAGAAAGCTCCACCGAGCTGTACTGCCTTGAACGTCCATTAAAATAATAAGAACACTGAAACCACTGAGATACTCATATAGACCTAAATGATGACAGGCAATGAGGACACAGCCTACTGGGCTTCATTAACATGCTAAACCACTTCATACAGTCCAACAGAAAGCATCCGTGAACAATTGGATGCAATTTCACATTCAGCAAAGCATATGAACAGCTATTCTCCCTGCCAACACTTCCATTCCATATGTAGACTAAATGTCCATTCACAGCAGACGCATGGTCAGATGAAGCCACGGTGGTTCCAAGCAAATGGATCCACGCAACCAGACAAGCAAATCTATTTACAGTTGGAGAAAAAAAAGAGTTGCCCCATAAAAGAGCATTACAGTCTGCCAAATACATAAATGGGTGCATTTGTGCGGCAACCCAGAGAATTGCTGACCTTCACAGAACCATCCGTCCAAAATGGCCCAAATACGTCGAGTCTAACAGCAATGCTCCTTACAAGAAGGCAGAGGAGTGATATTCCGCCATGCAGGAAGAAAATGTATTGGTGCTGTATGACTCTGGGGAACATCCACTTAATCTCCCTGCCCATGTGGACTAGTGCGATACTGCTTAATATACCGTAAACATTACGATTAACAAGGTTCTCCCCTCCATGATTTCTATAAATGCTGTATTCTGCGAAGGCAGGAGAAGTGGTGGTGATTCATCTATGTGATGCTGGCGTGGGGCTGTCATGGCCTGTTCTCTGCTACTCAAGTGAGGAGGGACTGGGTTGTCTCACTAGGGACGATGACAAGAGTGATCAGGAACAGTTTGACACCATCAGGGCTTCACCAATCAGACGGCTGCTTTACAGCCTTGCTTTGTTTTCAGAATTTTGGTCTTTTTTATGCAACATTCTATCTCGTCAGTGGATAAAAAAAGTGTGCCTTTGAGCAAATACGGACAGTTCCTCTGTGACCGTGGTGACACAATTAGAAAGGAGGGCATACTTTTTCCTGTGGCATGGATCCAGCGGAACATTTTCACTAAACAGGCCCGGCACAGCTGTCGCACCAGGGCGCACATCTAGGGGAGAAGATGCTGCCGCTGACATGCTGTATGGAGGCATTAACCTGGCCAACCAACGCGCACAACGGTGAACGCTTCTTAATAAAGAGGACGAGGACATTGTCACAGCATGTTTGCTCTACCGGCCTCTCCTGTCTGAATCACGAGGCCATCCCAGAACAGGTCTGCTTAGTCTCTGCTAATCAGATAGCGCCAGTACATGGAACCAGCTCTAGCATCAGTAAACCGAGTAAAAGCTTCTATTAAAAAATCGTTAGCTGTGCTCTACTGATGCCACTTCACAGAAACACTTTGATTCTGCCTGTAGCAATAGAATCTCACTGTGATAGGAATTTCTCATTTTTATACAGTAGCACTGGGGCCTTCATGTCATGGAAGTAGAGGACTTTAGGACCGCACTGTAACTGGCAATGCTGTCTTGATGATAAAGTACAATGTGTGAGACTTCTTCCCTGTAGAGAAGCCTGAAAGCCCAAACACCCGAGGGATGAAAGCGATGTGCATGTCTGTTTAAGAGTTGAGGAGGTTTAATTTCTGTGAATAAAGTGTCTATGCTATATAGCCTCAAAGGAATGGTTCAGTTTCTACTCCCATTTTCAGCCTAAACGTTTCTTTGTAATTACAACATCCAATGTTTAATACATCAAGAGTCGTGAGAACATCCAATGTTTAATACATCAAGAGTCATGAATGAATGGGAATTAGGGTGTGAGTCTAGCTAATCATAATGGGCTAAGTGGCAGGCTCACCAACAGAGTTGACGGAGTCTGGGCTCTGTATACGATACATTCATGACAAGTGTTGTGAAAGTTATGGGCTCCATTTTGGTTTTTATAGGGCTCCATTTTGATTCCCAACAGTCATCTCCCCATAGAAACACTACTGGCTTCTATTATGGAAAGGCCTTGCCCAGGGAAATCAATTTGTAGCATTTTCCGAAGTGTGGATCTAATCTTTGCCCTCGAGTCTTAAATATGGCACACACAGTGACAAATATGATCCTAAAGTGGAGTGTGCCAACTAAACTTTGGTTTATACTCAATACCGCAGGCCTATATGTACCTTCTGTGTCTGCTCACAAGAAAACCTTAATGCGATCACAAATAATGGCATGGGTTGGGGGTTGTGAAAGGGAGGAGAGTTAAGAGAATTTAAAAAATGACCTCAGGATAGTATAGGAGGGAAACACATCTCTAACTGACCACTCATGCTCCATCAGAATCATATTTTTTCCACTTCATGCTTGGACTACCAATGAATCTTTTCTCCCTCTGTAAACAAAATGCATATTTGCAGAGAAAATTACAAATACAAGGAGAAGTGAGCTTTACACTCAATGCTTTGGACACTGCAGCTTCTCCACATGGAGCAAAACAAGGGCATTTATATCTAGTTAGGGACAGAGTGCACGTCAGCATGGCTAGGAGTGTTCTAGAGGGGGTTGGGATGAAGTAGGAGCCCAGATCCATCCTGACATTTCTTGCGCCACAATTTTGCAAGATAGGGAACTCAAAGACAGATGCTAATACCTACAGAGACAAGCTTTAAAGAGCATTAAACAAATATACAGTACATTTTGGAATTCTTTGGGTGTCACAAAAGCATTTTATGAAACGACCATTGGAAGAGCCTCTTGAAATGTTGATGTTTATCGGCTATAATGCAGCGTTCTCGTAGAACAATCTGAGGAGTTGCTGGAACTCATGACACAAGAACTGGAATGCATCAATTCTGACATATATTCCAACTGCAATTTATAAATAGCTTAATAAATGTTATGCTCTCCCGCTCTATAATGCTATTACTCTGGAGAATTATGAAAAGAGACATTTGCCCTCCGTCTCCTATTCTCACAGAGTAAGGAGAGGCATTATTGTAGGTATGGCAGCGTCTGACATGGAGAGTTAGAGATAAAAGAAATCCAGACACATTGTGAGATGGGCAAAGTCTGCTCATTTAGCTTTAAATACCCACCCACTCAGTCAAGCTGTTCCAAAATGCATCCACTATTCAACACTTCATCTGAGCCTCAAAAACGCAGTGAAACCGTCAGCAGTGAGAAAAGCTATTAGCTTATTACTGCTTATTCAGCTGAAGGTGATATCAAGCTGCTGATATCTAATGTTCCTTCCCAATATCTAACTAAAATGGCAGCCGCCTCTGTGAGTCTATGTACAGTATGTATGTATGTATGTATGTATGTATGACAATAATCTTGAGAACCGGACACTGTATGAAATTGACATTTGGCAGGTGTATTGCTCAGGACCCAAAGAAGTGCAGTGTAGACTATGAAGTTGTTTGGATCTGCAGTTCTTAAGAAAGTGCAGTAGCTACGGTAAGCAAACATTTTTTGGGGAAACCTGGGTAATGAACATGATATAGATATTATATATGGTATTATATTAACTTATGAATGTTTATTTTCATGAAGAGGCTCAGAATGTGATTGTATTCAAATAGTGAATTGCGCTTTAGCTTTTCTCACTGTATGTTAGTTGCACAGAAACAGACGTTTGAGATCATCTAACTTCCGTAGTCTGACGTATTTCTGACGCAAACAAGCTATGAGGGTGGGACATATGTTTAGAGGAATTTGATTGGAACATTGACAAGTGGACGGGTTTTAAGAACTTTAGACAGATTCGATAGAAGGACAGCATTGATTGATGGGTGGATGTCGTGAGATTATTTGCTCTTCACATTACCTATCTGCATTTCTATCTCTGACTTGGAAAAAGAATAATCGCTAAAAGAATAATACTGCGTGTGTAATTGCAGGGGAATAATGCTTCAGTCAAGTGCAAAACATGGTGTTTGATGCAAGCACACTCGGCAGAAGTGGATCAAACAGGCTCAGACTCCGCCAGACAAGGAACTCTGAAAAAGTTGCGGCATATAATTAGAAACTAAACCACATATTAATCTACATGGTTACTTTCCCGCCTGAAAAAATATCAAAACGTACTAAAGTGACATATTTACAGTCGTAGAGCCCAGATTAAAAGGCTGCTTCATTGTAATGCTGAGATGTGAAACAAGCACATTAATTTGGGATTAGTGAAAACTGTGATGCGGCTCTAGCCATGCATATCGAGACATAATGCACACCCCTCCAGCCACACAGAATCAAGCATTCACCCAGGCCATGGTAAACATAATTATATATATATTGTATATAAGGCCTTGAAATTACACTTCTTGTTTTCAAGTTGCAGGTTTCTCGTTTTCAAGTTCTTCAAGCAGTTCTTGTTTTCAAGTTGCAGGTTTCTCTGTGCCAATCCACCGTTTGTATTCAAAAGTTGACATACAGTAGGAGGAACACACTGTGGCAAGGTGATGAAAAGAACAAACCCACAAAGAAACACCTGAGGGTGCGAGAAAGAAAGAGGTCAGCTCACTGACACCACTAGATCACATATGAACAGTGCTCTTTTGAAAATGTCTGCATGATATCTATTACATGTAAACATAGAGATTAACATTATATTTCACAATCAGATCACACTGGTTGTTACTGTGTACTGTTTTGAACAGAGATCTCACCGTCATGCTGATAGTGCTGGGCTGCGTTGGGTATGAGACTAAACACTCCAGCCAGCGCTGTCTGCTCCATCAGCCAAGCCTGCCTCGCTCCAGTGGACAGGAGAGGGGAGGGCACTGGTTTGAGAGCACAGCAAATCTGTCCACAACGCTAATGATCATCCTAATTGAATTCCACTAATTAGCCACATGTATGCCTGGTGGATTCACTGCTGGTCTTAGATATGCGACACGAAACACTGAGCTGGTGCTTTCAAACCCTGAGACATCTTGAAGTGCAAGAACATTTCCCCCACAGGGTCCTTCGGCCATGTCCATGTGCCCTATGTAGGTTAAGAGAGACTCTCCTGCTACAAGAGAGAGCAGGCAGAGTCATTTAAATTCTGATGACATTTCCTGTCAGGGAGTATTAGTGCACAGGCGTCCTCTGCTGCATGGGCTTACTCAGCACCAGCCGGCCCCGGGGTCCGGACGAATCCATTCTCTCTTTACTGGACTCCTTACAGATGCCCCCTCAGTCTATATGGCGACAATCTGAAGCCTTATGCCCCCACCTACAGTAGCCACAGCCCCCCTCCCCCCACCCCAACGGGTCACAATGCCAAAATGTGGGGAGATAGCCTAGCGGGATGTCATACTGTATACAGTACACATGTTGAGTCCTCCGGGCACATCGACACCTTCAGACTGCATTCCAGGGGATGTGCCCTCCTCGCTCTATCACGCCATCACAGAAACAGACCCCAGACATGCTTACACATCGCCAGGGCGGCACTGTATGATCTGGACTGGCTTGACAATTTTCTATATTTTTCTAAGTATCTGAACTGATTAAAGGAAGACCTTTGAGGAGCATTTATATATTTGATTGTGGGTGTGTGTGTGTGTGTGTGTGTGTGTGTGTGTGTGTGTGTGTGTGTGTGCATGCGCGTGCATTTGTGTTATTTAGCGTGCAATTAGTGTGCTGCACTGGTGCATTTATCGCTTGAGATAAAGTGTATTGGACACAGCCTGAGCTCAGCTTGGCTCCTAGCAATGACACGACCTTGAGTGAATAATCCAGCCCCAATGATCAGACTAGACTAGGAGCTAAAAACCTTAGGGACCATCACAGCCCTTTTAAAATGTAACAGAGATTACTTAATTGCGTATGCATAATACACCAGGGAGTATAATAAATGCGGATGTATATTAATGAACAGTTTGTGCACTGAAACACAACAAGCGTAAGCATAAGGACGATGCATTCAGTATTAATACAAAACATATGACCTTTTATGTGAAGCAATGACTGGTATGTCTTGTGGTTATGTGAATGTTGTTACAGTATCAGTAATATTAAAATCACACATTGCCAATACAGTACAGCATCAGAATTCTGTTCCTGCCAATAACCCATGACCTAATTAACCCATGACCTAAATAACCCATGACCTAAATGGAGAATTAAGATGGGTATAAGAGAACCTTTAACTGCCTGTGTTGGAGCTGTGACAGGGCCTTGGGAGATACACACAAACTGTTTGCAACACGTCAAATATCATAGCTTCAATATGTACCCCCATTACTACCTGCAAGCTACATACAGTAATGTACATTTCTCCTGCCATCTCCGAAAAACAAGAAGCCACAAGGGGGGGGGGGGGTTCAAACTCATATTCAAAGAGATGTGCATTTAGTCTGTCTATTTACCCTACTCTTTCAAATTAGAAGGTTACACTAAGCATAATCTACATTGGCTGGTGAGAGGTCAGATCACCTACAGATACAGTAGAGCTGGTTGATCTTGCCTAGGAGGAATTAGAAGTAGATCCAGATGATCAGCCCTTTTCACTCATCACATACGTTGCTGTGGCCAGTTGGACAGGTGCAGGGAGATAAACATCTCTATCTACAGGTGCAGGGAGATAAACATCTCTATCTACAGGTGCAGGGAGATAAACATCTCGTTTTGTTTCAGCAGAGGAGTCGATAGCAGAAAAACAGCTGTCATGGTTGAATACCAATGGATGCTTAAAACGCAAATGTGGCCAAATCCCCCAATGCAACGCTTTATTTCAGACTAGGTGTTTTTTTTACCACTGCACAAAATGAGTAAAAATACATTCATTTGAATTTGCATTCATAGCAGTGTCTGTAATGAACACCATCTCGGGGTGTCCTAAATTCATTTTAGTGCTCTCTTGAATCCAAAAGAAATTAAAGCAGACCAACTGGCCAATTTCATGCAATGCCCCTGATGAACTAGTTGCATTAACTTCAAAATGTTCCTTTTCCTACTCCTCCTACTCTTTTCAGAATACATAACTATGGTTCTAATCCAATTTTTTGTAATATGTATTTTTATTTTTATTTTGTTGAGAATGTTGTGGCCACAAAGCACAGTCATCTTCAGAAAGATTCCTCCACAGGCTCAAATCCCAATGGAATATTAAATTATCTGTGTCTTATGGGAGTGCTAGTTGTTGTGACAATTAAGATAAAAAGCTAATTACCACAAATCATCAGAGTTTTATGCCAAACTGTGATGCTGATGAACATCTTTGGGTGGGTAAAGGCTGATGTGATTTTGTTTGGAGGAGTTAACTGTGGCATTTCTTAAGGACAATTAGAGAAGTCGAATCCTTTTCCTGTCTCTCAGCTTCCCCTTAAAACTGGTCTGTCTTGCTATATAAGACTATTTTTGCTTTAATTAAAAGTTTGAGCGACCACGTGATCAGCACATGTCAGAAAGTCATTATTTCCTGAATTCACTGTCGCACCGAGGGAGGAGACTCACGCTGACTTTCTCTTTAACGGCCGTCGCTGCCGGCCAATGTGACAATTCTTTCCTCTCCCTGGGTGATTTTCAAGTTGAAGTGGAGAGAATTGGCAGGACTTAAATTGGTGGCATTTTGTGGTCTTTAAAAGAAGGGGTTCTCATTAAAACTAACCTAGAGAGGCCTTCAAGTTTTCTTCATCATTAGCCACCTTAACAGCAGATAAGAGAAGTACATTTATGGATCTGGAGTCATGTTGTCAGTTTAATACTGATGAAGCAGCATGATGTCTGACCTCGTATTCTGACCCTGTACCTTACACGACTGCCCGTGATTTAATGAGTGTTGGACTGTGTGAGCTTGACTTTCAGGCTGTTCATTGCCGGGATCTTATCCTGATACGCATCATCCAAGACACTGTCCTCCCCACTACTGTATACTCCACTTTTATTATGGCATTCTAACTGGCTACTAAGTATGCCTGTAGCACAAAAATTAACATCACTTTATAATCTTAATTTGGAAATAATAAAGGTTTATTTTCAGTAATGTAAAGTATGCGAATGGAACCAGGAGCAGCACTGTATTTACAGTATTTCAGTCCTAGGATCAAAGGTTCAGATTTTACTCAAATCCTATCTTATCTTACACAGTGATGTGAAGTGAACTGTGTGGACAAGACTAATGCAACCATACAGTGCATCCGGAAAGTATTCCCACCCCTCACTTGTTCCACATTTTCTTGTGTTACAGCCTCATTCCAAAATGGATTCAATGATTTTTTTCTCATCAATCTGCACACAATACCCCACAAAGTGAAAAAAGTTTTTCTTGACATGTTTGCATATGTATTAAAAAAAAATAATACCACAAGTACATAAGTATTCACTCCCTTTGCTATGACAGTCAAAATTGAGCTCAGGTGCATCCTATTTCCACTCATCATCCTGGAGATGTCTCTACAACTTGATTGGAGTCCATCTGTGGTAAATTCAATTGATTGGACATGATTTGGAAAGGCACACATCTGTCTATATACAGTCCCGCAGTTGACAGTGCATGTCAGAGCACAAACCAAGCCATGAAGTCAAAGGAATTGTCTGTAGACCTCTGAGACAGGATTGTATCGTGGCACAGATTTGGGGAAGGGTACAAAAAAGATTCTGCAACATTGAAGGTCCCGAAGAGCACAGTGGTCTCCATCACTTGTGAATGGAAGAAGTTTGGAACCACCAGGACTCTTCCTAGAGTGGCCACCTGGAAAAACTGAGTAATCGGGGGAGAAGGGCCTTGGTCAGGGAGGTGACCAAGAACCTGATGGTCACTCTCACAGAGATCCAGCGTTCCTCTGTGGAGATGGGAGAACCTTCCAGAAGGAGAACCATCTCTGCAGCACTCCACCAACCAGGCCTTTATGGTAGAGTGGCCAGACGGAAGCCTCTCCTCAGTAAAAGGCTGAACTCTCAGACCATAAGAAACAATATTCTCTGGTCTGATGAAACCAAGATTGAACTCTTTGGCCTGAATGCCAAGCATCACATCTGGAGGAAACCAGGCACCGCTCATCACCTCACTAATACCATCCCTACGGTGAAGCATGATGAAGAATGGTGGTGGCAAAAATGGTGGTGAGAAAAAAAAAGAATTGAATCAATTTTAGAATAAGGCTGTAACATAACAAAATGTGGAAAAAAAATGAAGGGTTGAGAGTACTTTCTGGAAGCACTGTACTTTAATTGGACTGAATGGTGTAGTTTAGGTCTGAACAGGACTTATTGTAATTTCACACATTGAAAGGTCATCTCTTTCCTCTTGAATATTGTACTTTCCTGCAACAGCTATACATTGGGAACGGTCAGCCAAGTCATCTGTGCCTAGTCTGTGGTTTTCTCACTCAGGCAACAGTGGAAGTAAGAGAGAGAGGGAACCAGAGAAAGAGAAGCATTTTCAAACAGAAGTGCACAGTGAACCTGTCATCCATTCCTTTCACAAGTAGAACATGCAACTACAGTCCATGTGCCTTCTCTGTGTGAGGGTCCAGATCTTTCCAGATAGTTCGTCCAGCTTGTTCGCCAGAGACTGAAGATTGGCCAGGATGATGCT
Organism: Borostomias antarcticus; assembly: GCF_949987555.1. Lineage (NCBI taxonomy): Eukaryota > Metazoa > Chordata > Actinopteri > Stomiiformes > Stomiidae > Borostomias > Borostomias antarcticus. The sequence continues at coordinate 37,088,167 of NC_140236.1, forward strand.
ACAGCAGATAGCGCCCGCTGGTGTGGGATGAACCATGGCTTTGCTTGCAAACCTCTGCATTTAACCCCTTCTTTGTTTACGGTCCCGACACCAGGGCCGGACACTTCCGGTGGGGATGAATGGTCAGGGGGTCAATCAACATGAACACTACGTGGAGGTATGTGAAGTAATTTCAGTTAGTTTATCCTTTTAGCAATGTCTACAACGAGTCAACTGTTCATCAAGAAAATATAAACCTTAAACCAAGACATTGCAGATAAAGTACAGTTGGAAAAAATACCTTTCTCACTCCAAACTGTCCAAGTTTGGAAAACAAAAAGTCTCAAGTAGCTCTTAAATGTGATAAGTCGGAACCAATCATTTCAAATTTGATGTGCGCTAAGCGGGATTAAACATTTGAGCAAATTATTCTGGTAGCCATTTTACCGTAAAATTGCCATCCTCCCAAAAGAGATCAAAAAGAGAAGAAAAGGGGCAGAAAAGTAGACCCACACATGCCAGTAGCAGTGGTCAAGGGTTTAAGAAATTAGCAATGCTCAACTGGAACGGAAGTTCCTTGCCGGGACCGCCACAGCAGAAGCCTTCTAATCATATGTAACATCTACCTTTGGAACGTAACAGAGGGAGTTTACAATAAGCTTAACCCCTACTTTTATATTGCGCTCAGCAGGCTTTCCCCTCCATGTTGGGCACTTTGAACACTATTTTGTTATTCTGACTCCACTTGGTTTCATAATCCGTCACTGCCTGTTTTCCTCTAAAACTCTACTTCACAGCTTTTTGATATTCTCAGAACACGCACCGTGGCAACCACCGTTAGCTCCTTGTGGCCTCATTGTTTTAGACTTATTGAATATTTTAAAAAAAATATTTTGTGATTTTCATTGACATGTTTTGTATGAAAGTTCAAAAATATGAAAAGCATGAAAACTGTGGATAATGTAAGGTCTTGCAAGGCGCTTTGTTGATGGTGCCAGAGTAAAAGACCATTCTAATTAAATAACTCCTACTGACCCATTTGATATTGCACAACAGATTCTTGTGGGTAGATTCATTTAATTTGGCAGAGACCGTGGTGTGGTGCATTTAGTGAGGGCTGAACTTTCCAGCGGCCTGTTGCGCTATGCTTTGGAAACGTGGGAAGGGAGTTAGACGCTAGACGTGAATTAATTTAGCTCTGTACATAATTCTATCTCAATGGCCTCCTCTGTCCTAGCGCCGAGCCTTGAAAAGGAGACACAGAGTTCGATTGCTCAATATTCATCTACATTTTTCCCCTGGATAGGCACAATATGGCGGGCTTAATTAACTTCTCTCAAAGGTGAAGCAGTGCGCACCATCTGCTGTGAGACAATCACATTTGTATGCCTCTCCCAATAATCCCGTTACTCTATTTAAGCACAGGGGTGTGCAGGGAGATAGAAGATATCAGAAAAAAGGGAGAGCTTCCAAATCATATCCCGCGCTTAAAAATAATCACTCATCTGCATAAACATCGCCAAATTTGTTTGTTGTTTTGTTTCCCTTTCCACGTTTCACACCTGAAAATACCCTGCAACGAGCCACTCAATCTACTCAGAAACACATTAGTGGTGTGGTAATCATTTTAAGTCTCTAGATATCCAACAACCCAATCATGTTTTTATGAAATCAAAATCCCTTCCCCAAATCCAGCAGAGCAATTACAGATTTTGAGGAATCAACTAAAACCCAGAATAGTGACTTATCTCAATTATTGAGACATATCGCCATGACTGCATACATGTTGGGACACACAACATTTAATTCTTTAATAAAATCTCAAGGACCACACATTGCAATCAAGGGCTTGGTGAACTTGCCCTAAAGCCGGGTCATTATTTGATCTTTGTGCATCTTAATCTGATTATCTCATTGTGGAGGTAAACTTCAGACCCAATCTTGTTAGCAGCTGGCCCGAGATGGATTACGACAGCCAGTGAGGTGGAAAATGAACTGAGCAGTTCAGCTTTGGCCTTGCTTTCTTTCAAGATCCTCATGACCACTACTTCAGCTCCTTCTGCTTTTCTACCCACTGGCCCTTCAAAAGAGATATTATCCTCAGACCTCCCCTTTCTTCATCTCTAATGCCTTAACCAAGTGAGGACAATGGCAAAAAAAACTGACCTCTCAAACATTCAGATTTTAAGACATTCACTCTTATTAGATGGCATAAATTGATCAAAACTTCCCCTCGAAAACAAGAAGTAACTACTTTGAAAGACTTAAATCCGAGACATTCTGTTTTGACCACTATTGTGCCATTTTGATCAAAATGTGCAGCGGTTAACCCTATAGGTCGAGAGAGGTATGCAGTACTGCTTGGATTCTCATCTTAAATGAAGAGGGTTGGTTTTTTGCCTTTTCTTTTTTCCCTTAAATTATGCAAATGCCTTAGATGTGTGGTCCCGCTTAAGACACTCACAGTTTTGCTTGTGGTCTTATTTCGGCATTGAGTGCTTTTACAGTGAATGCACACCACAGTCCAAAGCACAAAAAGTGCCCCTAAAGGCTGAAAAGAGTTCAAAGCATTCAAAAGACAAAAAGGACTAAGCTGGGATTTTTTATGTACACTGAAAAGAAGAATAAAATATAAGTTCCCTATTGGTGCCTGTTATGGCAAAGGCATCCATATCAAAGCATTATGTTACTAGATAAAGGATGCAGAATTTTTTTTCCTTGCACACCATATGCAAAGAAGAAATGAGAATAATTTAGACAGGCGGTGATTTTGTTACACGAACCGTTGAATGCTCTTTTTGACACACTATTGAAGGAACAAGGAATTCAAAAGAGGTTATATTCGATCACGTTTTCTGCCTCAATAGGTTATAATCACTGCTAAAGTATTGAGCACTACACAGAGCAGAGAGCTTCTAAGGAGGCTAATCAGCAGGTTTTCTCCCTATTATCGCTCCCATGTGAGGGTAACAGCACCCAGAAGTACCCCTTTCTATTGATTATCTGGACTGGAATTTAAATATTAATACACTGCCCAGCCCTGCTTGGCACTCTCTTGAGCTGGGCTGCATGGCAAAGCACTCATTCCACAGATTAAAAAATGCCTACGTTTTTTTAAGCACAATCCTGCTCTCTTTTCAGTGGTGGAGAAAAAAAACTTCAAGGGCCAAGTTGAGAGCAGAAAGGGGCCAGAGCTCCGCATCTTTGCAGTGAATTCAAAGGCGACACTTTCCTTCAGGCCGGGGTCTGCTAACGATGCAGGAATCACACAGCGGCCATTTAACCACTGCTGTCTTCCACAGAGACGGAGAGAGGAGAACATCCTTTAGAGAACCCAACTCTGATGGTAAAATACCAAGATTATTCCATACAATGGACAATGATTAATATTGACCAATAGTATATGCCCATTTTTATAGTATCTACTGTATATACAGATTTAGTTTATGTACACCGATGATACCAGTATGAACACCATTCTTTATGAAAATTGTAATTTACAGGACAACACAATTAACACATGGCTGTAAAAGTGAGCTTCTCTAATACACTGCTCTCTGAAACAAGATCCCCGAGCCTGAGGAGCCTTGGCCGCCGAGCTCCTGAGCAGGGCTTCATCAGCGGACAGAAGCGGCTTGACAACAATGGTGGGGCTGCTCCTGTCCTGGGTCAACCCAAACATGCAAATTGTGGCTTGTGACTTGACTTTAAAGTAGTTTGTTTATTGTTTATTCAGGATCCTCATTAGCCGACGCACAAATGACAGGCTAGTCTTCCTGGGGTCCTCATAAAATACTCATGTTACAATAATAAAATACACACGTTACAATAATAAAATGTGACATGCTTATAGAGTTGGTTAACTAGTAACTAGAATCTAGAACCTGCTCAAATCTTGAAAATACAGCTCAGCCTCATCATTCATACAAGTCAGAGAAATCTCCTCAATCCCATAGTAATCCTCCCAGAGCCATATAATGAAGAGATCAGCTCAGAGCACAAGACAAACAATTTAGCAGGATGTTAAGTCCCGGTTTCATATGGTGAGAGAGATGTCCATTAATATATCTACCTTGATTTGCATTCACTCTAGCAGGAGTTCAACAAGAGAAAAAGGTGATGGACTCCAAAGCCAATCAGCTAACTTCCCACAGAAAATGGGTTCTGAGCCACATCCAGGGCTTTCCATCTCTGCAGGAGATATATTGGGGCTATGGGAGGACCTTCCTGAATTAAGGACTACTCGTGCAGGTGCCTGTTGGGGGCCTGTGCCCGTTCTGCAGAAGACAGGTTGTCCTAAACTAATAAGCTAAGCCTTAGCAAGGGGGTGAGGTGTATGTATAAAAATAATTCTAACAAGCTAACCCTTAGCAATTCGGTGAAATGCATACTTGATGGCATGGCCCTTTTAAAAGACTTGAGACAGCCATACAGGGAGTGTCATGTTAAAAAGGCAAATTGAACACAGTACAATAGCCATACATTGTACTTTTTTCCTATGCAACTACATGAAAATACATGTTTTATGGCAAGGCCCCTTTAAGAGACTTGAGACAGACAGACATGAGAACTCTTCTAATTGCTGGTGCCACAATGTATTATAGCATAGTCAACTGGCACTGCATCCTCAAGAACCGCTTATCCAAACAACCTCACATGCGACACTGCATGCTGCCGAATGTCAACTCAAAAGCCCAGAATCTTAATTTTTGGGTTTTTAAAATGTCTTAAACTTTGTGAATTTGTTTCTTTTCATTGCCCTGTAGGCTAGTAGGACTTGGGGTGGTTGAACACCAGGTGAGCTGCAGCTTTCTGGACAATCTCCAAAGGTTTAATGGCTGACGCCGGCGCCCCAGGAAGGAGGGAGTTGCAGTAGTCCAAGCAGGAGATGACGATAGCCTGGATGAGCACCTGGGCTGTTTCGTCAGTGAGGAAAGGGTGAATCCTCCTGATGTTGTAGGAATCTGCAAGAGCATGTAACATTTGTGATATGTGCTGAGAACAACAGTTGGTCATCCAGGGTCACACCCATATTCCGCGCTGTCCGAGTTGGTGTCACCACTGTGTCCTCGACGGTGATGGTCAGGTTGCGGTGCAGGCAGCCTTTCCCCGGGAGGAAGAGCAGCCCAATCTTGTCCAGCTTGAACTTGAGGTGGTGTGTCACCATCCACTTCCAGATGTCATGTCATGAATGTGTGACTCCACTTGACATAGCAGTGATAGAAGCCATGCGAACGAATGACAGAGCCCAAAGATGTAGTGTAGAGGGAAAAGGGACCCAGGACAGACCCTTGTGGAATTCCTACGAAAACTGTGTGGTTCTGACATGGACCCTCTCCTTGTCACCTGGTAGAAGAGACACGTCAGGTAGGATGTAAACAGGGAGAGTGCAGAGCCTGTGACGCCTTTCTCTTCGAGGGTGTAGAGGAGGATCTAGTGGTCTACTGTGTCAACTACTGCTGACAGGTCTAGGAGTATCAGGACAGAGGAGAGAGAGTTTGCTCTCACAGCATGGAGCGACTCTGTCACTGCAAGGAAGGCTGTCCCTGTCGAGTGGCCAACCTTGAACCCAGACTGGTGGGGGTCTAGGAGGTTGTTCTCTCAGCATGCTTCCTTTATTCAGGATGCGCCAGGTGAGAGACCACACCCACTCAGACTCAAAGACACAACCTTCCACACTCTCCCAGAGATACCGGCAACCTTCCTGAACGCACTAATAGATAATTAGATTTATACCAATATATGGGATTTGGAACTTATAATAATAACTAACCGGCTTGTCTAACAATGCTGTGGCACTCTTAAATTATTGTAGAGGGCAGTGAGGGCATAGGGATGGTCTGCACATAACAGTAGTGTTTCTTCAGTAAGTTCTATTTTAATCTAATGTCCTATGATAGACATGGACAAAAAAACTAACCACCACAGATGAAGAAGGATTATAGACTTTGCAGTAGCGAAGAAGGATGCACATGACTTAGAATCTAACTAGATACCAAAGAGGGTCTCTTTAGTGGTCTTCATTCAGTCTATCTATGGACTCCCCTGATTAAACTGTCTCAGTCACACAGGAACCTCTCGGTAGACCTCTGCTGCATTCTAATGTGACGGCAAAGGCCATTAATGCAAAAGCACAGAGGTCATTAGCATCGCTCCATGTCGTAAGCATAAAGCAATCACCTCCCAGGATCTGTCTCCTGCGACTGCCGGACGATCCGTCCTCCCCCTGTGGTTCTTCCCTACATGTGTGAGGTCAGCTAATGATGGTGGACAAAGATGTCTGACCATGGGAGCTGCTCTGTCGGCTGATTATTCCACTCTCCTGACACCTCTTAATCAGTGACAAGACGACAAGGCACTTTTATGGGTTTTTAAATATCCCACCGCTTGTCAGACATATTTTACGTTTACATCATTTTTTGTTTTTGATATCAGTGCAGTGCATCTAGTCAGAAAGTAGCTGTTTACTTTCTCAACACACTGCGTATAGGGACCAGGCTCTTCTATTTTGAAGCCCTAACTTCAATGTTAAAGTCAGATCATACCGGAGGACGTCATGCAATATACTCTACAATCAACAAGGGAATGAAAAAGTCTATGTGTACTGTACGATGTGACTGTTCAACCTCAATTTGTCAGAACGGCCTCACATTTTTGAACAAAGAAAGTGGTTCAGTTTCCTGCATGACTGAGGCCCATAAAGACAAACAATGTAGATTTATTGGATTTGAGTTCTGAGTGTTTTCATACTTGTCTCCTGTGTGGAAAAAAAATGGGCAAGATTCATTGCTTGTCATTCTTATTGCATTTTAACTTGGATGGTGTGAGCATCAAGGGCTTGGTTGAATCAAAGCCAGAGAATCCACCAGATATAAAACTAAGCTGCTTTAAACACCTTAAGGGAAACGGTATGCTAACACTTCCTGTTGCTTTTCAGCTGACAGTTGAACATGGATGACAAACACAGACACAAGAGAGAACAATGAATCAGAACAATACATCACGAGGGCTGATGTGTCTCCTTCACACAAACGGCGGCCTCGTAATTTTTCTTTGAGATGTGTGAATGATGCTTGCCACCATCCATCATAGGAGGACCTAATGGAGGAGGAGAAATCAGAGGTGTGTAGTGGCCCCTCCAGGGATCTCATTACTGAACCTATTAATGTGTTATTTGACCCCTGTGAGAGAACTCCCTAGTCTAAAGAGGTCCGATGCTTCCTTTACCCAGAGATGAAAACAAAACCCAAATTATGTCTCTGGAAACAAAATCCAGCTCAGAAAAAATACATGGTAGCATGATAATTTAAACCTAGAACGCACTAGATTGGCTTGCTTTCATCATTAGATAAAAGCAATTGTTCTAACTTTGCCTCATCTCCGAGTTTTGACAATGAACTGCACAAAATCTGAATTATTTATCTTCCAATAGATATCCTTCCAAAGTGGATATTGTTGAAGAACAGTGCAAATAGGCAGTAAAACAGATGAGAGAAGATGGCCCAGTCTGAACCAGAGAGGGAATGGTCCAGTCAATCACCATCAGATGACCTTGTCTTGTTACTGGGCAAGGTAAGGCAAGCACCTGTGCTATTCTGCATACTGTATGCATTTCCTTAAGGGGTGACTGTATCCTTGTTTGCGGTCAGGTGCAGCGCTCAGCACTTTGCTAAGTCAAAAACAGTCTAGCCCAGAGCATCATGTGTCCTCTTGTACGGCAGTAACACCACTCCGTTAACTAGTAGCCTGTCTAATCTACAACCGACAACTGAGACAGGCATTTCTGCACAATTCCCATTAGCTCTACTAGTGCAAGTGCCCGACGGGGCCCGTCCCCGTTCTGCAGAAGACAGGTTGTCCTAAACTAATAAGCTAAGCCTTGGCAGTGGGGTGAGGTGCAGTATAGAAAATAATTCTAATAAGCTAACCATTAGCATTGGGTGAGGTGCAAGTGTAATGGAGTACATGAAAATGCATTTTTGATGGCATGGCCCCTTTAAGAGACTTGAGACAGACATAGGGGCAGATGTACTAAATCATGCTAGCGTCGGTTTTAGGCGTAATTTCATCGCAACGTGCGCCTAAAACATGGCATGGTATGTACAAAAACACTGCACGTGGCTGAATCGCAAGTTGAGCTTTTCCTCCTCATGCATATGCATTCATGGGAGGGTTGAGGGAAAACTGGGAGTTTCAAGCACAAACATGGGAAGAGACGGGCAAGAAGAGGCTGATTACATAATCTGTTGTATGTATGAAAACTGCAGGGGAAAGTGCAAGCCTGTTTTGCAGTGAAAAGCAGGTGTAATCCAGTTAGAGCATTTGCTTGGGGAAATTCTGGAAGGAATGGCAGCAGTCATCCGAGCAGGCCAGGCCGAGGAGACATGCTGAGAGGCAGACCTGTTGCCAGGCAGTCTTAAGGGGGGCAAATTAACTGCATGGGGGGGCACAATTATTGAAGCAATAACTCATGAGAGGGTGTGGTATATGGCCAATATACCATGGGTTGTGCTGCGGTCATAGCAGCACGTGGTCACGGTCAACCAGCACGTGGTATATTGGCCATATGCCACAACCCTCGAGTGAGTTATTGCTTTTATACAACGGTTACATAATCGGGAAACATTTATGGGATAAATACCTATATAAATACCTACTACTAGGGATAAATACCTACTACTAGGGATAAATACCTACTACTAGGGATAATTCCTACTACTAGGGATAAATACCTACTACTAGGGATAAATACCTCCTACTAGGGATAAATACCTACTGCTAGGGATAAATTCCTACTGTCTTAATATTTTTAGTGAACTCCGCCAAGAAAGGTAGTTCCTAAAACGATCACGTTGCTATGGAGTTTCAAAACGACTAACAATGAGCCCTAGCAACCAAAACCTAATACTCCTGACCGACCTAGCTAGCCATGAACAAAGTGTAGCCTACCTTTGCTGTGCAACTGTGAGTTACAAATGTGGTGATGATAAACCAGTGGTAGGCTACAGGACAGATAGAACAACTCAAAATTGACATTGAATGTTTCCATTTTTCTTGATTTGTAATGTAACCAATGGACGGTTACACAATGGAAATAACATTTTTACAGGCAGTAATAATTGGCACTGTAATATTTCCCATAGAATGGTAAAGAGGCTATGCTCATGGTATGTCATGGATACAATGGCTTTTAAACAATTAGATTGCGAGGTCGGAACTATCCCATTGTATAATATTACATCTTTTTAATAATCCGATATACTATTGTATTTGTGCAGCAATGACGCATACTAACTATATGAGGTCGCATTCTAAACACATTGGTCTCAGATTTAATATGTACCGATGTATTAGGCCAAAAATTATTATCTCCACGTTTATAACATGGAGAGCGGCAACAAAACTGGCGCATTCCCAATGCAGACATTCACCGATGAGACATTTGGCACCAATCAGGCACACTTACAAGGTTAAGAAGGTTTTGTAAACTATTGGCTTTAGAAAATGAATAGATATCAGGGATAGCCTACAATGACTTAGCCTAATGTTATGCACACAGTACTAAACTGCCCAACTGGCCAATTCGATCTTTAGCCTGTGCACATTACGGTCTGAGGGAAGTGACCAGTGCTCATTACATAATCAGACACAGGTTTGATACATCCAATATGAAATGAAGAGGCAGAGTGCGTGCTTTCTGCAGACTGGCCAAGTCACTGTTAAAGATGAGCTCGCGAACATATGTACATCTGCCTTGTTCAAAAGGGAAATATTGAACACTGTTCAATAGTCATGCATTGTTGTACTTTTTTCCTTTGCAGCTTCCAATGCAGCTTTATATGGCCCCTTTAAGAGACTTAAGATAGACATGCAGTAAGAACTTTTCTGATTGCTAGCGCCACAATGTATTGTAGCCCACAGTGAACTGCTGCAGTGCCCTCAAATACCGTTGATACAAACAACTTTGCAGGCAACACTGCATGTTCTAGTGTCCTGAGCTATACACCTGCCCAATGTTAACTTCAAACGTTGCCCTGTTCTCAAGATAATCATGTCCCAGACAGACAGACACAGTTTGTGGCATTATAATAAGATAAAACATTAGCCTAGGTTAGCATTATTTGGTTAAATGATAGCATTATAACAGCCCCTCCTTCTCCCCTCCAGAAATACCACTGCCACACTATTACAAACACACACAGGCCTACACACAAGCCAACATAGACTTGGGACACCTGAGATGGGTTACATTTTGGGTGATTGCTCATTAGATTCATGTGATGGGTGTTACTCTGAGGGGGTGAACTGCCCAATGAGACGTGAGGCTGGTTCCTGAGACACTATGGCCACATGTTCGCCGTTTGGGGGGTTGGGGGGGTTTCATACTTTGTATATTTTGTTATTGAGGAAATGGTTAAGGCAATATTCCCAATAAACTGTTTTACTGGAAGGACTGGAAGCACCAATGGAGGGCTCGTCCGAGGACCACCTAGAGAGAGAGTGATCATTTTCGGGGTACAGTAATTGTTTTAAAACACTTTTCATTGCCCATGGATTTCCATTTTTTATTGAAGAGTGTGACTTCGTGAGCAGGTTTGGAGCAGAAGAAGATGATGGCCGATACAATGTATTTCTGATGTGTTCCACTTAGTATGCTTTCCCATCCGTGCAGGCAAGCCCTGTTCTCCCAGCATTCTCTACCTAGAGGAAAAGAAAGACACTGCTGTAGGCATACTACAAAATCATATCATTCTAGAAATGAAATAGCACTTCTGATTCACAATAGCATTTCATGTCTTTCAACACTAATGTTACATTGTCCATCACACTATGGAGGCTATCTACACAGGCAATTAGATATCTAGTTAATCACAGGGGGGCTAAATCAAAGGAAGACATAGCTACATACCTGCCACAGGATCGCAGCTGCGTGGCTAAATGATCGCCTTGGTCCGGCTACACAACTGCAGCCCGCGGTCACATGTCCTGCCTCCGTTACACAACACGACTTCAAATACACAAAGCTGTCATGTTTGTAGGTTAATAGGTTTTGTTGCTGGGGAGATATTGGCATGCTTCTGAGCTTTTCTGAGCAATACACCTGCCACATATCAACTTCCTACAGTGGCCCAATTGTGGGGTTGCGGAGATATTCGGGATACCGACAGATGGACACTGTCCATTTCTGAAAGTTAATGTTTGCACTATATTCAGACAGCTGTATTTCATGATATCGGTAATGTCGGTAACATTATCAGCGGTAGGTGTGTAAGAACGGATAGTACTGTACAGCATCTGTGAAGGTGGAGTGGATCTCCTTATTCAGAGGTTGTGAATCTCTTGTGCCCTTTCTCACCGACTAACTCTGGCTAACAGGTTAGCGAATGATGGCGCTGTGTGGACTCTCAATTTCAAACTGACTCTTGCAGAAACTTTGGACTTTTATTTTCCCCTCAGATGGCTGGAATGAAAGGGACAGTGATCCATATTTCAAGGCCCAAGCATCCACAAAGGGACTCGGGAATAAAGAGGTATGAACCTTTGAACTAAACAAAGGTTCGTCACCCACACTTCATATCAGAAGTGCAGTACAGACGGATATATGGAGGGGGAGCAGAATAGGGACCAGCCTGACCTTGCTGACAGGTTGTCTGAGTGTTGACTGCATGTCCCACGACCCTCTTCCCCCCCATCCCTAACGCCACCAGCACTTTTTGGCCACGAAGCTCTGTGAAAACCTCCACTCAGAGTCATCCATCTGTGGACCTCTTTGAATCTGACCAGGGGCTCAACCACAGTCAGCATCAGTTGCATTAAGTTGATTAAAGTGGTTGGCGGACTCGGGCACTTGTGCTCTCACAACGCAAGATGAAAGAGCAGCGACGCCGCTGCTACCCCTCTCCTACTTCCCAGAATCCCCCTCTGCTCTTAAAGGGGTCAACAAAAGACAAAAGCCCCCAGAGTGAAAGCAATGGAAAGCTTCTTTGCCAAATTGTCTCTAATTGTTCCTTTCTTCCTTGTGGATCTCGTATGATTTCTGCAATGACAGCATGATTTACCCACAATTCTACCTTTAAAAGCTTCCATTGAAAGTAGACTACTTGAAAGAAGTGATCATTACCAAAACTACACTTGTGTAAGAACAAAAAATGATCCCTGGTATTATTACTATCAAAGGCAGTAGGTAATTGAATCCCATCTAGGAGAGATGGAAAGATGAGGGGAGTTCTAGAAGAGGTCTAAAGTAATCACACCTGATCACAGGAAGACACTAAGTGCAGCACAGAGGTAAGAGGTGATAGTAGAATAGGGAAGGATGGGTGTATTTTTTAGTCTTACAATTCCCATTTAGTAGGATGTCAAATAAATGTGTTTTCCATAATGTATTGATTCGGATACCACATTGCACAAAAAATACAATGATGTTGAAATACTTGTGGCCCTTGTGCAGTTGGAATGAGGTCTGAGTTAGACAAGCTCTGCTCTTCATTACAATTCCTGGAACATTGGACATTGAATTCAACCCCTGGAAGGAAGCCAAGGCACAAACTGACAAACTATTATTCCATTCTCTATATGAAAAAAAAAACAAATCAACAAAAAACAAGAGTTTGGCACTAAGGAGCTGTTCCAGGGATGATAACATTATAAAAGAACGGTGATCAATGCTGTTGTGGATTTTGATAACACACTGCCCATGCCTGAGACAAATGATGGGATTTCTTAAGCAGAGAGGTCCTGCAATGTGCCAAATATGCTCCAAATTAGCCTTCAAGAACAACTCCCCTCGTATATATGGGAGACTCTCAAGTAAATAAAGGGCCAGCATAAATTACCTTTGGATGTCAGTCGTGATAGCGCACCCTGTTTTCTTTTTGTTATCGTGTCCCCTATTCGTCTCGCTGGCGGATGACATGAAATGAAAGTATTCTCTCTCCAGCACCAGCAGCAGTACTCAGAGCGCTTTCTGACACTTGAAAACGATCCGGGTTCGTGAAACCACAGCTGGGCCCCCACTGATTGGCTCGCACACTGGCTGCCACTAAACTTCCGCTGCTCGAGGAGCTGTCTGCGCAGGGACAGGTGGTGTTTATGCAGATGAATGAACACATTACAGTGTGCTCTTCCTTTTGGTTTAAACATTAGCGTTTCCAATGTGACAAATCAGATGTTCGTCTCATGCAATATGCCGCCATTGTGGTTGCTGCAAGAAGCCCGTTGTATATTTGTGAGTAAATCATTCTGAGTAGTATGTGTTTGCATCCATAACGGATGGACAATGCCTGCATCCTCCAGTAAATATGTTATTGCATGGGTACTGAAATTGTGGTCCATTTTATTCATTGTAAAAAATATATTAAAAAGAATGTTGCACTAATGCAATTTATTCTAAAACCTTTAAAGTATTTTGTGTCCATGCCAAGCAGTAATAACATCCATATACAAGCAGTAATAACATCCATATACAAGACCTACAGTACCATACAAGCAGTGCATACTCTGTATTGCTAATTAGAAGAAGTATTATAACTAACTGAGAAATTAGACTCGCGATGCCAGACTTTGGAGATCTCTCCTTCCGAAAGTCTGGAGACATCTCCATTGACAATTGTCGCTACAACAAACCGACGCTTCCAATCAGAGCCACTGCCTACATCTCCAATAGGGTGAAGGACCCGCCTCACCAGACATGTCCTCCTCTCACCAGACATGTCCTCCTCTCACCAGACATGTCCTCCTCTCACCAGACATGTCCTCCTCTCACCAGACATGTCCTCCAAACACACTGGAGTGGAGAATCAAAACAGAACATTCACCCCCCATTAGGAAGGACGGCCCTAAAGACTGCAATGCAGTTGTTTTCAATCTCTCAAATTGTTTCCACCCACTTTTAGCGACGAAACCTGGACGAATGTCTTCAGTCTCCAGCTGAGCGCAGCGTTTAGAGACTGGATTGTGAGTCTACTGAGAAACTGGAACGCAAGGGGCCTGTATTAAACCAGGCTAGTGTGAGAGTGTCTGGACTGAGCTGTTGTCCATGCTCTCTGTAGTAGAGGTCATTTGACCTACAGAACAGTAACTCCAGGCTCCACGGCCTTGAGTGGGTAATGCTGACAACAAGCGATTACCTCCCTATTATCGTGGTGTTATGCTGTAATTGGAACTCACTCAATGAGTCATCTCACAGCAGTGGATCATGCAACCACTGTATGAGGCTTTCATATAAATGTAAACACTGATTGAACACAATGAAGAACTGATGATACAATGCTATTGCTCAACAAAATGGAAGTCATCAATCTGCACAGTCTATATTTGATCAATAGTACACTTAAAAAAAAAAAAACAAGGCTCATAGCCAATCATTTCCATGCAAATGTCAACAACTTGTTACATTTTGAAAAATATTCAAATACTTACTGTAAATGCCTTGAAAGAGAAAGGAATAATAATCAGCACATTAGCATCCAAGCATCAAACCCATTTTTCACAATGAATGACGTTGGGGGGGTGTTATTATGCTTCAGTATGCCGCTTCCAGGAAGGATAATAACAGACCAGCATGTGTTGAGCCTAGGAGCTGGGCTCTCTCAAATCACTGGCATCCTGATGGCCCTGGCATCAAAACAAAGTACAGTTACACCCCCATAATAAACAATACTAGAATATGTACTTCTACTAGCTTAACTAGAGGCTAAGTCAAGTCATCCCTGGATCATGTCAATAGAATGGTTCTAATTTACATACCCTGCTTGCTAACAGTAATAGTAGTAGGGGTATATAGTAGCTAGTGTGTTTTTTACATTTTATTATTATTTTAAAAATCTTATTGCAAAATGCATCCCAATGTCCAAATAACGTAATACCTGTCAAAGCTTTGGGGAAATAATTTGATGTGTGCTTTGTGGGAGTCCAAAGAAGCTAGGAAAAGTGTTGAATATCCAAACACAACATCAATCTTGGTGAGTTTTCTTTTTTTTTTAACTACCCAGAGAGGATAAACATAAGCTGCACCTTATTAGCTATGAGCTACCACTTCATGAAATGTTTGCTGCACACAGAGTGAGGCGCTTTGTCTCTGTGACACTCTGTGCTGTGGGTGAGACACTAAAGTCGTCATTGTCTGAGTCAACTTGGCCTGACCTAGCTGGTTAAGCTGAGGCATTGTGAACAGCAAATCGCTTCAACTGTGGGGGTGGTGGCTTTGTGTGGCTATTGGGAAAATAACCTGATAAAAAGAGCATCTCTTTAGTTTGTGCAGAGAAAGACAAGATTTGTTTTGAGAAAAGTCTCAAACTGTCAGGAGAAAGTAACAACAGTTGTTGTGTTTACTGCCTCGGACTGTTGAAGGATGCAACTGACAATCAACGCCTATGCTATTGGCAACAGTTCCACACACTCGCTTGTATCCTCCATTAGACTCTGGCCTAGGTGTGTGTGTGTGTGTGTGTGTGTGTGTGTGTGTGTGTGTGTGTGTGTGTGTGTGCCTCTTATCCTAGTCCTTGCAAGCCTTGATTGTAGTCATGAATAGCTGGCAGCAATCAGCAACGTGTTTTCTATCCTGATGCCCACAGCATAGAGAGGGGAGACGGCCCCTAACGCTTAGCCCTAGTTTTTAATCAGCTTTCTCCGTGCGGCAGGTCCACACTTGTACCAAACAGGTATCTGCTAACTCCTACTGGTCCATTTCTTCACACCCTCGTTGCACTTAATAGCCTGGCTTTGTCACTCCTCACCAGGAGGCGATCTGTTCAAAACCTTAATTTAAAAATGTAATTAACTCTGACACATCACAAGCTCCAGCAGCCGCCACACTCCTGATTCCCCACAAACAAACAAGGCTGGGAAAACGTCCTTCAGGGAGGCATCATAGAAACACGCTCTCTTTAAAACAGGGAGTGATGCATGTTCAGTATCTGGTTCCTTTATCAGTTACTTGCCTGCCACAGCTAATAGTCAGATGACAGACTTTAGGCCTATTTCATCAAGATAATCTAAATGTGTGCGCGCGGGTCTGTTGTTGCCACCCCCCCCCCCCCTCCCCCAAACTGACTGATATGTGGACGTACAGTAGCTGCCCTCGGATTGGCTGATGTTTCATCATGCTATGAGGTAATGAAAACACAACACTCAAAGAGGTTCCCTTATGAACTGACAAAAATCCCATTTACCCACCCCAGCCAGGGGTACGGCACGCATCCTTACACAAGCCCTGATGGATCAATTATGGAAAATATCAAGAAGAGAATTACCAGTAGACCAGCCCAAACTTGTACGACTGTCTAAACTGGGCACAGCTCTTGTTTGTGGTCTCCCACTGACTGCTGAGTGGGCGCAGAGGGGGGACTGCCGTCCTCTCCCCATCGGCTGCTCTCTCCCCCTAGGCTGCTCTCTCCCCGTCTCCTACTGGACCTCCCCACCAGACGCCTCCACCACTCTAATTACCACAGTGGAGCTGCCGCTCCTACGGCCGTCCTCCCCAACAGCACCCTAGACTTGCCATGAACTGCACCGCTAATTGTTGTGTTACACCAACAATGGCGCAGCTTGGGCAGAACAAAGGGGAAAAACAGAGGTAGAGACCAAGTCAACATGATCATTTTCATTAACCCCGATCTTTCTCTTCTTTCACCTTCCTCCTCCTCCTCCTCCTCCTCGCTCCGTGTGGCAGAGGCAAATTATCCACAAGCATTTCAGCTATCACTAATTATCCAAAGAGTTCCTCATTAGACGATTTTATATCCAATCTTAGATCAACACTTGCTCAGACCTCGGGGAATCTTCACTCCCAACAGCTGTTAAACAAACAATCAGTTCAAAGGATCAGGTATTCCACTTTAAGAGGAGAAGAAGCCAAAGGTAAACAACTGCTCACTTGAAAGCAGTGACTCCAGCAGCTCCCCAGCAGGAATTTTTCAATCCGTGAATAATTTCATTAAAAACTACTAATTTCAAAACATTCTAAATGCAAGTCTGCTACAGTAGAGAACTTTGAGTTATTGTTATACTGGTTTGGAGAGAATTACGGTCACTGTCATTCTACAGTGTGCAAACTTTTACATCTTGCAGGAAACAACAAGGTAAAGGTGTTGACCCCCAGTGCTGGGCCCTCTGGGTCCAATGACAAAATTAGCTTCTAATTCATTCACAATCTTGTCTCGCAATCTCATCCATATTGGAGTGGACAGGGTAGTATACTGGTCAGTGTGGTATACTGGACAGTGTGGTATACTGGACCGTGTAGTATACTGGACAGTGTAGTATACTGGACCGTGTAGTATACTGGTCAGTGTGGTATACTGGACAGGGTGGTATACTGGTCAGTGTAGTATACTGGACAGTGTGGTATACTAGACAGTGTAGTATACTGGACAGTGTAGTATGCTGGACAGTGTAGTATACTGGACAGGGTGGTATACTGGACAGTGTAGTATACTGGACAGTGTGGTATACTAGACAGTGTAGTATACTGGACAGTGTAGTATGCTGGACAGTGTAGTATACTGGACAGTGTGGTATACTGGTCAGTGTAGTATACTGGACAGTGTAGTATACTGTAAATGCAGCTGAGCCTTAAGAGTGTATGATAACCAAAAATATCTTTATTTTTCCTACAGAGGCAGATCCGGTTACCGATCACTTTGCCGTTTCTTTTGAGAGCTACATTAGTTCTAACCGATCACACTTCTAATACGCAGTAATTTCAATTGCTTTTCAATCCCCACCCTCCCAACCACCCTCCCTTAATGTCAGTGCAATGCTCTGTGAAGTGCCACCAGAATTTGAGACTGTCACTTAAAATATAATGCCGTCAGATCTGTTACTTTAACCTTGAAGCAATTAGCTGTTGTTGAGCCGTAATGAATCCTGACATCACTCCGTGGTGATGAAACCTCTAATTGCTCCGTAAAAATTGAAGCTTTTGACATCACTGCTGACAGACTTTTTTTTCTTCTCCTTCTCCTTGGTTCGGTCGCACGTGACGGCGCCTGGTTTGAAACTTGAAAGGTAGCAGAGCTTCTACGCCATCAGCTGTCCTGTCACTTGACAAAAAGGGAGAGAGGAGAAAACGCCTGGATTTACTGAAATTATGAGGCCACTTAAGCCATGATAGGCCTCAGCTACAGGATCATTCAACAGGGTTGTCACAGATGTCCGAGCTAGTTTGGGCTTCACCGGGAGCTGGTGTTTGTAGAACGGACAGAGAGGATGATGAATGGACACCATGTCAACCAGTCACTTCAATGGTTACTCACTAGTTTGAATAACCAAACAGCGGGTACACTCCCCCTACATATACACTCCACTCCCCCTACATATACACTCCACTCCCCCTACATACATTATCCTCTGTTTAAACATCGGAATGAACCAACTGACTGGCAGGCTTTTATGGTTGTGATGAGTTCTTTTTGTGATTCCCTTGTAAAAAAAAAAAAATATATATATATATATATACACATATATATATATATATATACAGGTAAACTTTATTAAATAAAATAAAGTATTTTCATTCATGTATATTAAATCAATACAAACTTTTGAGATTTTCTGGGCAAGACAAAAACTAGCCAAATACTTTGAACTTCTGTCCTCCTGTCAATGCTGTTTTCAATGCTGAGCTGACTTCTTTAGCCATAAAAATGCAATGTATTTGCCAAGACCCTATCAAATCAAGGGTAGGAAAAAGTGAATCCGACTATCAAATGTGTTGTTGTTCATCCTAGCTATGGATGCAGTAATACCTGTGCAGGATGAAAGTCAAACCCGTGTCCCCAACCTGAGTCCCCAACCTGAGTCCAGTCACCAGCAGGGATATCTACAGTATGATGCTATATTGTACATTGTAAGAATATAAATTACATTAAAAAGATAAATGGGCCAACCTAGCTTTAGATATTGTTAGGTAATGACCCTTTTAGTGTCACACAGTGGCTTTACCACTAAGCCTACTGTATACTCCAGCAAAATAAGTTGAAGTATTGTCTTTAGCCACTGTGTCCAACTATACATGTCTCCTTGCAGCCAAGATATGACATGGAGCTCAAAGTGTATATTTCACTGTAGATGGTTTTTCATTTCGAGTTGGAAGAACTGCTCCATGTTTGATGTAAAGACACAATCAGATTATGATGAACGTCCCCTCCTGGTGGGATGTACTTGCTTTGTCAATTCCTATTAGCCACATCCCAATCTACGTCTAAATATAACATCATGTCATAGAACAGAACAGTTCATAAACCAGCCAGTCTGCAGGCAATTATGCCCTCATTCCCATCTCAGGAGATAAAACAACGCCTCAAAGCTGTCAGCACAAGGTACTGTAATGTATGTATATACCGGTAGTTAAGAGAAGCAACTGGTCTCATTGTACAAGGTTCCCGAAAATCAGATCAATAATCAGC
This sequence comes from Borostomias antarcticus, assembly GCF_949987555.1. Classification (NCBI taxonomy): domain Eukaryota; kingdom Metazoa; phylum Chordata; class Actinopteri; order Stomiiformes; family Stomiidae; genus Borostomias; species Borostomias antarcticus. The sequence continues at coordinate 37,107,555 of NC_140236.1, forward strand.
TTCATATCAGTTTGATCAGAATGATATTATGCCTATATTGTGTGAATTTCAAGTCATAAAGTAACCTAACCTGTGCATGACAGTGTTAAAAGGACAGACATTTCACATCGGTTATCTTATAGAGTAGGCCTACAAACAGTTTTCTGAATATATACATAACCTCATTATAATCTAATTTTGTCAAGTCATGTCATGACCTCCTTTGTAAATGTCAAAATAGTCCTATGGCATTCGAGTTTGTCTTTAATGTATGACATGGCAAAAATGTTGTGCGACCTTTCTATAGGCCTATAAACCTGTCCATAGGACACCTACAACCAATCCACCCCCCTACAAGAACAAACACTTCAATGCACAAACATATGAGGCTCGTCCCTCAACGGAGGTCAAAGAGATTTGAAGGTAGAGCCATAGTTATGAACCCCGGTCCTGCGTGCGTGTGCCCTGCCACTGCCAGACACGACCATGCTCTAATCTAGCCTTGTTACCAGGCCTACAATTTCTCAAAGTCCAGCGGCTTTAATAATGCGCATTTTGACGACCCACCATCATTAAATTGACACCTCGCGATCACCACGGGGGAAGATTAAGGATCCAACAATAATTAAGGGGCACCCAAATGTAGCCTATGTCAGAAAGTGCTCAGAGTGAGGAGATACATCAGCAATAAACCATAAACATAGTCTAAAACATAAAGATCGCACGTTGCCACGCATCTTCCCTTGCATGGTCAAAAAACTGTATAGTTGGGAAACAGATATTTCCTAGCTTATTCATATTTAGAGAGGGACGCAACTGTGGCGTGATAATGAGAAGGCTGAGGAGAGTGTTAGCTCATTAGAGTAATGACTAAGATATCCCCTCCATTACATCAGTTGGAAAATGTGGCAATTACAGTAGGCTACCTTACACGGCCTCTTAACCTGGAGGCAAATAGAAGTGCAAACCAATTTTGAGAGCACCGTCTGTTCGGACTATAATGTGTGTCTTTGTAGCCTAAACGAAAGGCCTGGATATATTCGTTCACTTTAAAATATCCCCATCCATCGCCGCCCAAAAATCGGTCCTAGTAGCCTAGGCTGTATAAAATCGTTTGCAATAATACAAGAACTCTATTCAAGTCGATAAGGTTATATAGCAGCTACTTTATGTCAGAAGGAACCATGGATCCAGAACCGCACCTTATTTGGAACCGTATAGTGTTCTATGTTCCCTTTATTCAGAGGGCTCCACATAGGCAGCCTTTTAGAATTACAAAATAAAAAGTTAACATTTTAGTGTAAGACTGGACACTTTCCTGACCTTGTTAAAATTGGCACGAATATCCACTCTTGACCAAAATCTTTTACATAGGACTAATCGGCATCATGTCTGGTGTAGGCCTACTTATCTGCATTTATAGACTTAAACGCAGTCAATGTTGAAGGCACACTTGAGCCCAAAGTTGTGTAACTTCTCATCTTGAGAAGAGGACAGCAAGCAAGCGTTCGTTATATAAGCTACTTCCTCTGCTCTCTATTTACAGTATATCTGTAGTTTAGTATGCTTTTAGAGCTATAGACTATATGAATATGATAAATAATAACAAACATTTAATTTCCAACAATAACAAACATTTCATTCAGGTCTTGTCTTTAGTAGCGCCAGTGAGGCTATGCCCAAAATCTATATTTTCTAATTGTATAGACCACAGTGGAAAATCCGGATGAGCTATCACAGCCTGGCCCAACAAAGGAAATAGAGGGTTGAAAATAAATAACATGGGCGGCAACAGCCTATTAATTCACAACAGCAGCATGGCTTATTATTAATGAATCAGAATAGCACACCCTCCCCTCGCACAGTGCAATGGACCTAAATAAATAATGTTTTGAAGCCTTGCGTAAAAAAAACATCCTTACTGGCGCTCGATTCGGACTTAAGTTATGGTAATATTAGTCTATGCAGGGCCATCTTATCCTAGACTAAATACATTTATTAAATGAATTTACAGATTATAGGGATACAGCATATATGCCTCTGATTTAGGATTTAAATTGGGATTATAGCCTAGTCTTTGTTTTGTTATCCTGAAGTTTAAAATGTAAAAATTCCAATTGATCATATAGGCTACCTAATAGATTCGTGCACTTTAGGCTAACATAGCCTACTATAATGTATACGAGTTAAAATAGAGACCTATAAAAACATACAATTCAACCGGTTCCAATTGTTAATAATGTCCCATTGGTCCAAATAATTCTTAATAGACGCCTATAGCCTAAGGGAGCATAGATGTCTGTAATGAAGTAAACGTGCGAGGCTCGTATCCTTGAATGAGCGTCTGACGCTCGTGTTGAAATTCAGCGATGATCCGATCCAGGGTCTGTGTTGTGAATACCGATTAATATGCAAATTAAGCTTGAAAGAAATGCGACAAAATGTCTTTGTTTATGCTGTTCATTCCCACATATCGGATATATTTTCTTGGTCTAGGCTACATTAATTTGAAGAAATAGTTTATATTTCTAAGACACAGGCTTAGGATAGTAGGGGGTGTTCTTTTCTAACTAAAAGTGAGGGATCTGAATATGTTAGGTGGCGTTCCCCTGTCATTTTTCAGACCAGCAAAGGTCAACTTGAACAGGAATCTCACAACACTGAAATCAGCGAACGATTCACCAATTAGGGAAGCCCAAACAAACGTGCCCTCAGGCGCTTCCATTCTAGAGTCAATTCACATGAAAGCGTCCCCTCGGCTCTATTCTCTAGGGTACATGATGATAGTTAGGCTAAATAAAAATAAAGCAGGCTATTTTAATGTTCATTTAATTATAGTCACGCGGTATTTGTTTACTTCTGTCAAACTTTGCCCCAACTAAGTATCTCCCGTACGAAATGGAGATATAAAAGGAACTTCAAGGTGCAGTTGGGGTTTGATACTGTTCAGTGGGATAGGCTTAAATTCCTGCGTGCTGGCCAACTACATGCCTAATGATTTGTTTTGAATAAACGGAGTAAGCACCTGCAGTAGCCTAAATATGCGCAAAAGTACAAACGGCGTATAGGCTAGCCTACATGAAATTGTTGACCTAAAATATTTGCTCTTTCAAGTTCACTGCCGTCCTGGGAAAATGGACTTAGCCCTAGCCTATAGTATACGATCTCAGGGGACTTTTTATTTGTTTAAACGTCCTTGATGTATGCTCTGATTTCTCACGCTGAGAAATGTCGCGCTTGTTGTCTGTCCGAAGATGTCCTTGCGAGAATTCATCCCCAAAAGAACAGCTGCTAGCCAGGGCACCTTCCCGGGCCATTCCCAGGGTGTCCCAGCATCACAACCAATCACACCATGTCTTCTCCTCACCAGAGAGCTAATGCATATGCATTCCACGGCCTGGACAATTCTCGCCAAGTGAATGGTGGTGAGTCTATTCCTGCACAACGGGTTGATTAAAAAACAGCTTCTATTTTATATCCTTCGCATTGCCTCAAACTGTCACTATCGCAATTTAGGCCTAATGAAATTGCTTGTCTAGTCTAGTTGAGGTTGCTGAAGTCTAAATAGAAGTGTCTGAAATGCATTTAGTATCATTCTTTCTTTATTCAACCCTTTCTTGTCCATCTAATAAACTTTATAAGTTTATTTGCTAGAATAAGTGTATTTGTACAAAAAACAAACAAACAATCAGACATATGAACAGTCCTTTTTCTGTCATGGCGTTGATGCAGTTCGTTGTATGTTAGAACTGGCTCTTTAAATACCTCCTTCCTCTACTTCTTCGGTAAAATCGTCTTTATATAGTGTCTCTTGAAAAGTAGGTTATTGTCATGGTTCAGCGCAGTTACTCACATCACATGTGTTTCAACAGTTTTCTGGTGGCCTAAATGTCTTATAGTTTTACCGCTGGTGCGGTGCGCCGGTGATGGAGTTAACCAAAGGATTTAAAGCCGGTTGCCCCCCCGGACCAAGGCCATGGATGAGTACTCTCGGGACAAGCGGTCTCTGGAGACTGGGATGAGGCGCAGAAGGAGTCCGGTACATACTGCTGTACATGGCCGCGGCGGCGGCGGCTGCTGTCGTGCTGTCCATGGTGCCCAGGAGGCTGGGGTGGTAGAAATAGGGCGACGGGAACATTCTTTGTAAGGCGGAGTAATTTCCGGCTTCAGCCAGTAGCTCTAATCCGACCGCTGTCTGTCTCTTCCACTTTGTCCTGAAATCAGATCAAAATACAACAAATCAATTATTTCATGAGGTCAGGTTCCGCATATTCCCATACGCACTCGTAATTGGTTAAGTCTAAGCATTTGGAGCGGATCTGTAATAGCTTTAATTTGGCAAAATAAATATCGGCCCACAAACAAGAAATCGAAATCTTTCACACAATGCAGTAGTGAAACGGTCAGTCTGATTTGAAATCATATAACTCAACATTTGGATCTTTATCATGGCACACAACAACATACTGTAGGTAGGCCTATGTTAGGTACAACATAGGCTACTGTACACAGCGTATAGGTCTATAGCCTAGATCAACTAACCTAATAGGCCTATTTGTAGATTTCAAAAAAGAGAAACATATTTAAGAGAACAGCTCAATATTCTAAAACGATCAGACAACAATTATTAATATTCTATTTGAGTTATGTTTTGTCTAGCACGGTGTGCTGTTATGACACTAGGCTATTATTAGCCTATATTTGGTCAAATCTATGTGGTGAGGCAAATTGTCATTGTCAGCATCATATAGCCTACATTTAACTGATACACATTTAACTGATACACTACATTAGCCTTTTGATAGCCTGACTAACTTAATTTCAGTTCAAATTAGATTTTTTGTTATGCATGAAAAATAAAAAATAGTATTGACCTAACGCTAATAAATTAGGCTAATTCTAAATTAAAGTCGAAAGGTCTCTCAAACACAGTATCTCCAGTTTACCATAACATAACCACAGTGTAATAACAAATCAGTAGGCTAAAGCAAGCAATTCAGTGTGTGCGCACACACAAAAATCAGATAATGCTAATGGAGGGATAATATGAGGCACATACCGTCTGTTTTGGTACCAGGTCTTCACCTGCGTGTCCGTCAGGTTGAGGGCCGCGGCCAGGTCCATGCGGTCCTGCACGCTGAGGTATTTTTGGCGCTCGAAGCTTCGCTCGAGTTGATTGAGCTGATGGTCTGAGAAGGCCGTCCGGGCTTTGCGAGGCTTTTTCGAGCGTACCGGGGGACTATCTCTGCTACTCGAGATTTCCCGGTCACCATCTTCTTTTGATCCTAAACGGAAAAGAGTTCATGATTGATTAGTGGATATTAATGTAATTCGTGATAACAGGTTATTAGGCTAGGCTATATTTTAGTGTCCATGGACCGGTGCGCACATTCAATTGGCTCCAGTGAGAGGCCTCGGTTTTTGTGTGAGTGTAAACACAAGTTCAGAGTCTGCTAAATTGATTTATGTTTAGCCTTTGGGACAGAATGGCATAGCCTAATATTGACACCAATACGAATAAATTGATATCAATCATAAAATACTAATTTAGCCTTATTAGCCTAATAGAACGTCCTGTAGGAGCAAGCAAGATGGAGATGGGCTAAGTGTGTTAAGACAGAAAGACAAATCAAGGCCAAAAAGAAATGCGAACTGTAGGCCTATTTGTCAACTAAAGTTTTTTTTTTGCAGAAAAAAACAACAGGGAAATCGATATGTCAATCCATCTCTATTTGTAGCAGTTTTTTCTGCGCTGCATGATCCCCCTCTAGGAAGAACAATAATCTCTCTAATTGACCCACTAGGGAGGCTAGCGCACGGGAAAAATCGTCAGTGTTACATCTGTTTTCGGCTCTATTATGCTAATAAAAAAAGAGCTGAAACTAAATCCCTGCAATAGCCAACCAGTCTCTGACAATATATAAAAATAACCTAGAAAATAAATAGATGGGGCCTAGTTTAGAATTGTGTTAGGATAGGATATTAGACATGATGTCATTATGTTATTATTATTATTATTATTATTATTGTCATCATCATCATGATTAGTGCCGTTATCATTATTGGGCTTGTCATTAATAATTGAAGCCTATTTTCTATAGCATTACAATTGTAATTTGCATTATTAGGCCTATAGTAGGCCTAATAATATTATTGTTAGGCCTATTGTTATTAAGCTGTCCTACTTATAATAATAATAATTATTATTATTATTATTAGCCTAATATTTGCCCAATATTATCATAAGGCTATTAGCCTATTATTGTGATTATGGACTTCAAAGCGCTATTTGGTTATTTGAAGAAACAATATCCTACACAAAACTCCACTTAGCATAATATAACATTCACTGATGTGTTCTGTTTAATACCTCCACGTGTATCCTCAAATAAACATGTTGCCATATGAATATAATGTGCACTTACCGTTGCATTTCATTTCACTTTGAATGTCATCTCTTCTGTCTAACTTGCTCCTATTTTCATCTTGTTCCAACTTGGGCCTGAACCCGTCCGGGGCCGTGGCACTCTCTGGTTTGGGTGTGTGATGGGGTGACGAGACACTGGTGCTGTAAGGGGCACAGGCTGCCAGTGGTTTGCTGTCGCCTAAAATATCTTTGATTAAAAATGAAGAGGTGGCGGTCCTGGGGGCACAACTGGCCCCTCCGAGCTGCTGCTGAGGCGAGAGCTGCAAACTCTGCGGCTGGTTGTGATGGTGGTGATGATGTTGAAGGCTGTCTGGGACCAGATGAGGATCGGCGTGCTCCATGGTGACCGAGATGGGGGATGAAGGGGCTGTTCCAACGGTGTCTATCTCCGAGCATGGTGACGGGGTGGCCTGGCTCCTGAAATCCGCTGTTCTGCTGTCGGCGAGACGGAAATCTCCGTTCATCAGCACGGTGTTGCCAGAATTGTTAGCGTTTGATAAAATAGTGTCTATTCCAAAATTCGACCCGCTGGATCCTTCCATAATCAGAAAATAATGTATTAAGTCTTCATAACAATGCCGAAACGCTTCCCACACGTAATACTAAATGTAACGACAATAATACGAGAGCACAAATGTAGGACAGGCAGTACCCTTAAAAATAAAATTCACTTTCGAAACGTTGGTAAATAAATAAGCTCAACAAAATCCAAGTTCTGAAATTCGGTCCAATGTCGTTACATTCAGTGAAAATCAGGAGAGCAGTGGGTCTGTGTAGCCTGATCCACGTCCTTTTGTTTTGGATTGTGAACTTTCTCTCAAAGTTGATGCGTGGGGAGGTTTGAAGGCTAACTCCTCACATCACGTCCCCTTGCGCTTCTAATCGTTCCTGTGTTGCTCTACAATGACTTCCTATACTGACGTCACGGCCCACGGTGAGGGGAACTCATATTTTCTCCTTTATCATAACACTCCGCGTTCCTCTCCCCCTTCTGTCATTGGTTACAAGACGACGGCCCCTGCATCTCACCAATCAGAGAGTTGTTTCTTTATCTTGACAATTTCAATCCAGATATTGAATTCTCGTTGCTCTTTTAATACACGCTTGTGTTTCACGACCGTGCTTCGACATAAGCTTCTATAGCCTATATCCTAAGCAGACAAACTGGGATTTGGGGAACAGATGAAATTGTTTGGTTTGGTTTATCGAACTGATAAAGTAAGACTATATGTTAATGCAATTGAATGAGAATAATAATGATATAATTAGGAACTGTTTAAATAACAAAGACAACAGCCTATTGGCCTAAGCACCCCCCCCCCAAAGAATGATGGTAAACTGTTTATTGTTCAATGGTAGTAGCCTAGTTTACACTACCATTGGAATAATGTAAAAAGAAACAGCCCATCTAACCCGTATTAGAATGCATGTATGGGACGATGGGACGGGCCCGTTCAGAGGGATCTGACCAGGTTTCCTTAAACAGAGACTAAATCGCTTGAGGGGAGTTTGGGGGACTGAACAGAGGCTGGTCAAATGCTGCACCGTATTTTCTATTTTTGCCATATTCCTGTAGCTTTCTCTGGATTCATTTCTAGCTTACTTTTACTTTTCATATTATAGCCTATATCATATTGTACAATCAAATGTATTAGTGATTCTCAAAGGGGTGAATATAAATGCTTTGAGACCTGCCGGTACATGTAAGGGTAAACGGGAGGAGTGGGGACTGTCATGACGGCGCATATCTTGTTAACCACCGTGTCGTCCTAATTAGTACAGTAATTATGAGGTGCTAATGAGCGCTCAAAGGTATTAGGATTTCAGCACTTTCTGACGTGGAATTGAAGGACATTGGAGATATGTGGAATATGGTTCTCCCCAGAACTGACAAGGGTGCTGCTGAAAGGTATTTGCAGCAGGCTGCAAATAAGCTACAGTTCTGTAACATGTCAGATAGCCAATTGTAATTTGTGCTCTGATGCATTTGTTTAATTCTTATTAGGACATTTTGATACACCGACAGAAGTCCTAACCCATTTTAAGGAGACTACAGCCGCGCGCCTTATCGCGGGCAGGTTTCTCGTGTGCTGTTCTCTCTCTTGCAGCAGGTTTCTCGTGTGCTGTTCTCTCTCTTGCAGCAGGTTTCTCGTCTGTTCTCTCTTGCAGCAGGGTTCTCGTGTTTCTCGTGCTTTCCAGAGCACCACACCGGTCACAGACACACCTTCAACGGATCAAGATGAGACTGCTGACAAACCGGCGTGGGAGTCATTATGGGTTAGTCACTGATGTTTTATTAGCCTAAACAATTAATACTGATTTAACGTTATTTTATTACGTTGTTTTGGCGCAGGCTACAGCTAATCGGCAGCAAATCTATGTTAGATTTAATTTTTTAGTATTAGATCATACGGTAGCAGCATTATAGAATATGTTCTGGCATTGTTTTAAGATTCATTAGCTTGCGTTTATGAAAATAATAGCTTGTAACCTTGTATGCTACGCATGTAGGCTATTACGGATTTAATTAAAGCAACAAAAATCGATTAATAGGCTAGGCCTACATTTCACACAATTAACATAATAATTAATTCAATTATCGAACTTGAACTTTGAGGAACTGATCAATTGCTTTGCACCTTAACGCCTAAATATTATTGACAGAGGCAAATACAAAACAGTAGACCTAGATTTCTTGAAAACTAGGCTACAAAAAGTGAATACTGTAGCCTACCAATCCAGACAGTATAGACTAAATATCTAGTGCTGGAAACAAGCCTCTCATTAACATTTTTAGCATTTATAATCGTCTTTCCCGTTTATCTCTGCCAGACATGTTTTGTTTTAGCGGTGTCATATAGCCCAGGCCTATCAGTATACAATTATTAAATACAATTATTAAATGTTTATTATTGATCTAAGCAATCATAATTTGAGTGTGCAGAATGTAGGTTACATCAGCCTAAAACATGTCAGAGAGGCTACATTTGGCTAATGTTTCACTACATGTATTTTCTCCCCAAAGGAAGGATAACCTGAATGTGTGAATGAAGATGTGTTATGTATGTAGGCTGGGTCATCATGTAAATGAAGGTGTGTTATGTATGTAGGCTGGGTCATCATGCCTAAGTAGCCCAAATTACAGAGTAGCCTACATGCTGCTCTCCTCATGTGCACCATGCACTGACGACTGATCTTGGGCGAGATTAGACGAATTTTCATCACAAGGCGGCGACAAAGATATCTATTAGTCGACGCACAATAAAGTTGGCTCGATTTGAGTCTTGCTAATTGTAACTTCAATTAGATACGGGTTGACATACTGTTTTAAAGGAGGGCTGAATATTCTGACGAAATAGGCTGTTATTCAAAGAAGCATCTTTGGTAAGCCATAAAAAACACAAAACCTTGATTATGGTTGAGAAGAGACTGAAGAACAGACTGACAGAATTAACTTGACCATTGGAACCCAGAGCTTCATGTCCACATTGTGAGAGAATGATCCATAGACAACACATTTCTTCGTGCCTCCAGAGTATTTCAAATCACTAGAGGAGATCAAAGCGATTGTCACACATGTCACTCCTGTCTCAACGAACATCGCACGCTCATTAACTGGGGCCGTAATTGAAACGGCTCTAGTTTGGCTACAATCAATCGGTTTATTAGGTTTCAGCGCTGCAGGAACAAATTGAACGCTACCAGTTAGGGTATCATCTTATTAGCCCCAGATGATGGTCGATGATCGGACAGTGAAATAGTAGTTTGCGCCACATTGATTCTCTCGTGGCTTTGCGTTCAAGCTGTCACTCCACCGCTTACGACCTTTGGGTTACCCAGTTGCAGCATTTACACAATGACACCCAACTTTAGTCGGCCAATCACTGCAGACACGGAGGTCCAAAAGCAAACACTTTGATTGTATTATCTACAGGGCGTCATGGTGTCAAGTAGGTTTGGGTATTTTGTTGTCCACACACGAAACACTATTGTGGTATGGCAGGAACATGAAAATGGATTTATGCAATTGTTATGCTACACATTAATTGCAAAGTAGCTTCACAACTATTAACTATTTATCAACAATAGGCTATAGGCTGCTCTATAGGCTATCTTTAAATAAGACATCTTTTAAATGGTAGAACTTACAGTAACCGTCTTTCTGAGCAGTTTGAGCTTATTAGTTATGTGCTATATAACCTCTGAGGTAGAAATATGATAAGGTGCATCTCTAACTCACTTCCGGTTGAATTGCTTCCTGTCACAAAACACCATCGTTTTATTTGGATATGCTTATAAGGAAGAGGTCAGGACTCCGGTCAAATACTTTTCTCTTAATTTCTATCCTCCCAAAATAACTAAATATTGGATAATCTTCCACAAACATGAACACCCAACACTGTCAAAATGTGACACCTACTGTAATAGAGCAATTAACCCTCAGGAAGTGGTTCACACTTCAGTGGGTTATAAATATGGCTATCCCTATTTTCTATACAGTAATATCTTCATCAAATCAATGTTTGATAATTTATTCTGTCCGTGATAACATCTTGATGTCCTTGAATGATATGACAGTGAGTCATCTGCTTTCTATTTTGACTATGAGTATAGGTGTTCCTTTCACCAGTACCACAACTAAGGGAAAAGGTCAAAGGTCGGTCAATAAATCTCAGAAGGCTGTTACAGCTGTTTTATTTCCTCACTAATGCTATTGACCCCTGCTGCTCATTAAAAGATGAGCTATTTGTGTCGAGTCAGAGCATAGAATTATTGTGAGCTTTCAGTGGGCAGATATTCACACCAATTACTGTCTTGTAGCCGCAAAACCAATATGGACAAATTACCTGTCTTTGACTAAATATGTATAACATCATCAATCTGGACAGCATGGAAAAGACATTAAATTGTTATGTGAGGCAAATTTCAACAGTGAAATTATTTATTAAAAGATATTTTATTAAAAGTTGCAACTTCCAATGTAATGTGGCATTTAAAATTATTCCTTTCAAGATCCCAATATTGCATATTTATTCATGTAGAAATAGTCTTCTCCCTGCCTGAATTTACTCAGTAAAAAGATATGTGACATTCAAGTGTAATTTGACGAGCGGGCTGGTATTAATCTACCACAGAACAAGATAATAAGACAGGAAGGAGACACTAGACCCTGGACTCATGGATGAGACATGCATATTTCTAATATGGAGTGAAAATAAAATTGACAGTTGTACATCTGCGTGTGTGAATTATTTTCCATCTCTGTGTTTGTGTTGCAGATTGGTGTAAAACATTTTTATTTGGCAGCCATGCCTTCTTTTTATTTTTTATTTTAAGGAGGCTCCTGTCACCGCCGTCAGGAGACAGAAGGGCCCTGTTCTTTTCCTCTCTGTTAGTTTTCCATATTCACTGGGAGCAACATGATCAGAAATGCTCACGGAGTGGACAGCACATTGATTTGAGTGTGCTCTGACCACAGACTAGCCTTGACAAGGTTGTTATAACAGTCGGAGGGGTCTATACAATCACTTCATTACCCAAGCCGTCAGTCAGAGAGAGCTGCTGCTGGCCCAACCATGGCGGCGAGCGGCGTTCCTCTACCGGCCTCCGCGTGTGATTGATCCATGCTGATGGCATCGCAAAATAATTACAAGGCGCCTCCTGATGTGTGATTCTATACCACGTTCACGCTTCACAAAGGTAATCGGGGGGATCAGAAGGGGTCAGTGCCATTTCCTATTACCTGAAGTCCAAGCAAAATGGGGAAACAACGCAAATGGATAAGCGAAGGGAAAAGATGGAGAAGGTGTGTGTGTGTGTGTGTGTGGAGGGGGGGGGCAGTGGAAAAACAGATAGCTGAGGGGGCACACGCACACTTTGTCAAACTGTACAAGTGGTTTCTTTTCACCGGCCTACAAATGGCAGATTGATCCAACACAGGTTTAGTCAAAATCTAAATGTTCCCTGGGTTATTATGTAGACTGCCCCCCCACCCCTCGTCTGTGAAGCGCATTGTGTTGCCTCTGTGTATGAAGTGCGCTATAAAGTTTGACACAATCTGCACTCTTCTCATGAGCTATTTTAGATTTTCTGATTTATTCATTAAGATTATTTGTTTTATTCATGATACATCTTCATACATGTGTGAACAATTCAGATGATTCTAAGATTTATTAAAAAATAAAAAATAAAATAAAAACTGCCCATCAGACTTGCTCAATAACTTAACATACTGTACACCATAATTACAACTCATACAGTAGCTCACACCTATTGTGTTGAGTTAATTTACTTATTTTATAATGGCCAAATTAAATAGTAGTAGAATTTAGTAGTACACCTTGTTGACTTGGCCCAAATTTGTAAAAGAATACATCAATCTAGTATTTTTTTCAATGCATATCTAGAGGTATTCACATTGTATCTGTGATTCCATGGCAACTGCCAAGTACAGGAAACCCAAATGTGTGTTGGAACCTGCCTGAGTGCAGCAGGGCTGCTTTGTGGGAGCATTCATATTCATGGGGAAAACGTTAACCATCATTACCCGTCTCCCTACTCTTGACACAGAACGGCAGCGTGAGGAGGAGGATTTGCGGCGCATGGCGCCACACATTACCCATCCCTCCTTCCCTGACAGCACGCTCACTCCACACACCGCACAAACAAGGGCCAAAACACAAACAACACAATGTCAATTGTGAATCAAGCAAGTAAACAATGTACATATGGTAGATACACCTGATGGGACCATACGATTCACCTCGGAAGCAGGCAGAGTGGGGAGAGGATGTCACTAATGAACCATGCAAAATACAACTGTGAATAATGAAAGACAACACTGCATTTTGCAACAGAGAGAATAAAGGTGAAATCATCAGCCAGCAAGGGGGGAAAGAGTTAGAGAAAGCAAGCAATGATTAAATGATCAAAAGCTGGCAGAGTGAATCTCTGTGTCACTGCTAGGCGCACCCAACTACCCACAAGTGAAAGTTAGGTTTCAAGCACAGTGTAATTATAGCCAGGGATGTCAGTTTGACATTAATGCAGCCAGCAGAAATTCCCTAATTGGCCTCAGAGGAGAAAGTGAACCAGAAAATATATTAACATTTTAAAAAAGCATATTTTGCCTAATCCTTTCACTTTCCAACAATATTTGAAGACCAAAATGCCCCAGGCATGAGAATTTAAATGAGCAATTTTGTTTTTGAAGGAAACGGCCAATGAGACAGAAAACAGACTAAAGGGAAATCATTAGTGTGTGAGAGAACCTGACAGGATGGCCTTGCTGACTGGCTGGCCTGTCACTAGGAGTCTGTGTTCTTCAGCTCCACGCTATGAGCTAAGCTGATAACATGAAAAGACCCATAAACGTGCAGCCAGAAGTCAAAGCCTATTATCTGGAAATTCAAATGCAGGGGTAAGGAGGAAGCAAAAAAAAAAAATGGCGGGGGGGCTAGTTCTCTCCTATAGGAAAAACACTGGCCACACCGAGAGAAGTTGTAATAGGCCCTGTTATCTGAGAGAAGTTGTAATAGGCCCTGTTATCTGACACAAACGTGTGGCAGATACTGCCGGAAAATACTGCAGCAAATCATAACACTGCTCAAAAAAATGAAGAAGATAAAAGCAGAGAGAATGTAGACGGCAACAAACTGCTTGAAAGTTAGGAGGGGGATGTGATGTCACATGTGGCCAGGCTGATGTGATATGACCGTATCAGAGAAACACAGCTAAGTGCCGTCAGGAGACGTTAGCGGAGTCCCCCGGTGATGAAGCAGCTGAGGCAAGCGTTGCCCCTGGCGGGGCACTGCGGGGCAAACTGCTCCGGCTGGAGAGCCTTGCCCTTTTGAAACAAAGCAGAGCGGAGCGTCCAGGGGAAGCTAGCTGGCCGCAGCAGAGGGGGGCAGGTTTATTTCCTCCAGCAATAAGAGAGAAAAAGACTGAATGGGAAGACAGGAGAAAGTGAGAACAACAACAGATCTGTGGCCCTGTGCCTCTTAAGCGTGACAACAAAGGGCATCTGATATTCCCTCCTCCCTGAACATGCTGGCTGGTCAGAGGTTTCCGTTGGCACTTGGGTATGGTACAATATGCCCCATTTTGTCCCCATTTTGTTCTCCATTTTGTAAAGTAGAAGGTTTTAATTTTTTTTCTTCTATTGAGCCGTTAGACTCTGAGAACAGCATTTAATCAGGCCCTTTGATAAGCATTTGACACATAGCGTTGGGCTTCTGTCTCTGGTGCCTACAGCCCTGGGCAAGAGATTGAGACTGACAAATTTTCATCCATAAATTTCAGTATTCAACTCCACCTGTCAAGTACAATGTCAGTCATAGAAATTCAAAATGGGAGAAATCAAAGGATTTCTGATCTTAAAGGTAGGCAGGCAACGAAAAGGCTACACATTTGATAGCTGCTATAACAATATCAGTGATTGGTAAGAGGTTGGTTGCATGAAATTATATGAAATCTTGAAATATTTCAAATACATGAAATCCGCCAAAGCCAACGGTGCCTCTATATCTGCCGGAGCTCTTCCAGTTGCATGCAGTCATCCTGAGCAGACATGTGACTGGAGGAAACCACAAAATACAAACCATTTGACCCTGAAGCACAGAGTATGGAGCTGCCTTCCCTCACCCAATGGAAGTAAGCTGAGATCACCCGGTTCAAAACCTTCCTCACCAAGCCTACAGCATGATGGGAGCAGCAGACTTCTGGAATCATCCGGGGACCTGACATGGCCTGAGTGCTCTGCTGCCAGGGCCTGCAGCCGCCCTCCCCGGGGACGCAGGATTGCGATAGAGGAAATGTACAATGGCAGTAGAGTTCCTCCTCACCAGATCTGGTGCAGTGTGTGATTAGCTCTTCATTAACTCCCGTAATGGAGGTGAATGGAGGTGGTCAGCGGACTAATGAACACTCCTGCTGCTTCTCTCACTGGAAGTGAACTCCTGGATAACAATAGTTGGCATGCAAAGCACAGGCAGTACTGGGTTCTACAGAAGTTGCCTCAGCATTGAGAATACATTACATGACCTCTAGCTACAACAGACTGTCCTTCAGTTCTCCACTCCGCATCTGACCAACACTATGAAGCATTCCTCTCACATCCAGAACACTGTACATGCACAGGATGCATTCTGTTCTCATTTGCCTCACCAGGATTGTGTGGACTCCTTTCAATCAATTATAAATTACTTGTAAACAACAACCATTACATAGAGTGAAGGGAAGGACATTTTCCTCCCGTGATCCCCCATGCAAGGCAGGAGCTTCACGTGCGTCTTCCATGGCCTTGTGAGACACTAGTCATCATTAGCGAACGAGCAGACATTATTGATGAGCCACACGTGACACTTCCCTCATGTCAGCATTAGCATTTTCCAGGGTTGAGGCTCATGAGAGACGGAGCTTCTCAGAGCGAGAGCCGGCAGGGGGCTCGTACACGAGCTGTGAAGCAAGGCCATATTATGGTTATAGAGAGAGAGAGGGAGAGAAACGGATCTCAAGCCCCTTTTGGTCCTCGTCCACCTGATGGGAACATGTAGAGCTGGCTGTTCTCCCCCTCATCAATACAGCGGGGCTCTTTGTCAGTAATTTGCAATAAGTGTCCGCGCCACATCTTAAGGGACCTGGAAATCATTACTGGCTGAGGCCCTACTCTGCTCCTAATTGGCTGCGTTGGGCCTTATCAACTGAGGATTTTCCAAGACCTTTGACAGATACCAATACGAAAATCATTGTTCAGTTGTCAATTTAAGAGACCGTTAAAAGAGCTTGGTTTAATTTTAATTGGAACTTCCTCCTTCCTTCACGTTGAGCCGCAAGGATTAAAAATGAGCTCAGTCAGTGTGTGTGTGTGTGTGTGTGTGTGTGTGTGTGTGTGTGTGCGTTCATAACCCCAAAGAATGGAGAAGGATAGAGAATTAACTTCCAGGTATAACATGCTACCATGTGAGTCAAACGGGAAGGCTAGAGCTATGACTAGCATATCAATGAAGACAGTTAGCATCCACACTTCCAAAATTTCCTCCTGGCATTTTCCTGGGACTTCATGATCGTCACCACAAAAGGCTGAATTTGTTTGGCAAAGCTCCCGATTAAGCGACACTGCATCCGCTTAAGATGTGGGAGTGGGAGTGCACTGCAGCTCTGTGATCAACCCCAGGAAACTGACCGGCTGCCAGAAACATGTGCAGAACTCTCCCAGCGACCCTGAACCCAAACCACTTTTTCATAAGGCCTGGGCCAGCTCTGCTACATGCGCCTGCGCTGGGGGGGGGGGGGGGAGGCCTGGGCCAGCTCCGCTACATGGGCCTGCGCTGGGGGGGAGGCCTGGGCCAGCTCCGCTACATGGGCCTGCGCTGGGGGGGGGGGGGGGGGGCCTGGGCCGGCTCCACTACATGCGCCTGCGCTGGGGGGGGGGGGGGGGGGGGGTGGAGGGGGAGGCTGCGAACGCTGGCAGATGCAGTGAAAGCTAAAATGCGTAAACGGTCGGAGCGCCGAGCCGCTCGCGGTGACACGGCCGCCCGGGAGCAGTGGGTGTGTGGGGCTGGGGGTGGGGGTGGGCGGGTGGGGGTGAGGGGGGTGGGTGGGTGGGGTGGGGGTGTGGGGGTGAGGGGGGTGGGTGAGGGGGGTGGGTGTGGGGGTGAGGGGGGTGGGTGTGGGGGTGAGGGTGAGGAGGGGGGGGGGCTTGGGGACGTGGTTTGGCAGCGAAAGGAAACAGAATTGTTTTGACACCGCTGATGAATCCGAGTCGCCACTGATCGCTTCCCTCTTTGGACTGCGGCCTCTTGCTTTCCACGCAGCTCCGTCGTG
>NC_140236.1:37129784-37299784 GCF_949987555.1 Borostomias antarcticus
ATTTAGACTCTGCAGTCCCCGCTATTCATAATGTCATTAACATAAAGGCAATTAAATGAGTTTTTAACCTCCAACCTCTTATCATTATTAATGAACATTGGATGGAACAAACCCACTGAGATGAAGCTGGTAATTATCCCTGAATAAGGGCCTTGAAACAGGTTTTAATAGTAAAGCAAAATAAATGATTTTTGGGGTCTGCTTTCATCTCAAGGGGAAAAGAGTCTAATTTAATCATATGACGTCATACCAGGAGGGTTAATTAGGTGGGTTTTTACTGTCACTGGGCTTGGTGGCAGTAGCACTGGCCTCCTCCAACGCAAATGCCGTCTCAACTCACCAACTGTCATTGTGGTTATTAGTGTTTCACACCTTCATTACTTCGGACGCTCGGGGAGATCTGAGGGTTCATTCTAATAGCGCAGGTTGACCAGGTACAGTAGTGTGGGAGATATGAGGTTTCATTCTAATAGCGCAGGTTGACCAGGTACAGTAGTGTGTGAGATCTGAGGTTTCATTCTAATAGAGCAGGTTGACCAGGTACAGTAGTGTGTGAGATCTGAGGTTTCATTCTAATAGCGCAGGTTGACCAGGTACAGTAGTGTGTGAGATCTGAGGTTTCATTCTAATAGCGCAGGTTGACCAGGTACAGTAGTGTGTGAGATCTGAGGTTTCATTCTAATAGAGCAGGTTGACCAGGTACAGTAGTGTGTGAGATATGAGGTTTCATTCTAATAGCGCAGGTTGACCAGGTACAGTAGTGTGTGAGATATGAGGTTTCATTCTAATAGTGCAGGTTGACCAGGTACAGTAGTGTGTGAGATATGAGGTTTCATTCTAATAGCGTCGGTTGACCAGGTACAGTAGTGTGGGAGATATGAGGTTTCATTCTAATAGCGCAGGTTGACCAGCTACAGTAGTGTGTGAGATATGAGGTTTCATTCTAATAGCGTAGGTTGACCAGGTACAGTAGTGTGTGAGATATGAGGTTTCATTCTAATAGCGCAGGTTGACCAGGTACAGTAGTGTGTGAGATATGAGGTTTCATTCTAATAGCGCAGGTTGACCAGGTACAGTAGTGTGTGAGATATGAGGTTTCATTCTAATAGCGCAGGTTGACCAGGTACAGTAGTGTGTGAGATATGAGGTTTCATTCTAATAGCGCAGGTTGACCAGGTACAGTAGTGTGTGAGATATGAGGTTTCATTCTAATAGCGTCGGTTGACCAGGTACAGTAGTGTGTGAGATATGAGGGTTCATTCTAATAGCGCAGGTTGACCAGGTACAGTAGTGTGGGAGATATGAGGTTTCATTCTAATAGCGCAGGTTGACCAGGTACAGTAGTGTGGGAGATATGAGGTTTCATTCTAATAGCGCAGGTTGACCAGGTACAGTAGTGTGGGAGATCTGAGGTTTCATTCTAATAGCGTAGGTTGACCAGGTACAGTAGTGTGTGAGATATGAGGATCATTCTAATAGCGCAGGTTGACCAGGTACAGTAGTGTGTGAGATATGAGGGTTCATTCTAATAGCGCAGGTTGACCAGCTACAGTAGTGTGGGAGATATGAGGGTTCATTCTAATAGCGCAGGTTGACCAGCTACAGTAGTGTGTGAGATATGAGGGTTCATTCTAATAGCGCAGGTTGACCAGGTACAGTAGTGTGTGAGATATGAGGTTTCATTCTAATAGCGCAGGTTGACCAGGTACAGTAGTGTGTGAGATATGAGGTTTCATTCTAATAGCGCAGGTTGACCAGGTACAGTAGTGTGTGAGATATGAGGTTTCATTCTAATAGCGCAGGTTGACCAGGTACAGTAGTGTGTGAGATATGAGGTTTCATTCTAATAGCGCAGGTTGACCAGGTACAGTAGTGTGTGAGATATGAGGTTTCATTCTAATAGCGCAGGTTGACCAGGTACAGTAGTGTGTGAGATCTGAGGTTTCATTCTAATAGCGTAGGTTGACCAGGGACAGTAGTGTGGGAGATATGAGGTTTCATTCTAATAGCGCAGGTTGACCAGCTACAGTAGTGTGTGAGATATGAGGTTTCATTCTAATAGCGTAGGTTGACCAGGTACAGTAGTGTGTGAGATCTGAGGTTTCATTCTAATAGCGCAGGTTGACCAGGTACAGTAGTGTGGGAGATATGAGGTTTCATTCTAATAGCGCAGGTTGACCAGGTACAGTAGTGTGTGAGATATGAGGGTTCATTCTAATAGCGTAGGTTGACCAGGTACAGTAGTGTGTGAGATATGAGGGTTCATTCTAATAGCGCAGGTTGACCAGGTACAGTAGTGTGTGTTTTGTATTGCATCCTTCTGTAAAGGCCTGAGGAAGAGCAGTGAGGATAGCAGCACAGCCAGGAAAACTTGAATCGCATGTTGCTCATTCAGTGAAGATCTACCATCTCTACTGTTCCCAGTGCCCTCTAAACACCACCACCTCTATCATAACTGTAATGAGTTCTACTGTAGTTCTGCTGTTCAATGTCCAGACAGTTATTCTAAATAATACATCTGATTAAAATATCTCCTGAAAGGGGGGGCAGGTTGTACCAGGAAGCAGAAACACATGTGCCCAATACCAAACCACTAGACTCAGTCAAAATAAAACAACCATGCTTTTTTCCTCTCCAACTTCCCTGCGTTCCCCAGACACTGGGGCGTGAGGTCAGAGGTCATTGTCACTGTGTACCCAGGTCTGCAAACAGCTCATTAGTGAGGCGGCGGTCTCACCAGGGACAGCCCTCCAGGGACTGGGTCACACTGGTACCTGCTCCACACAGGCCTCTTCAGGGACTGCATGGTGTTATGGTTCTGCCTCATGTTTAATTAATAATTAACTCTTGTCAACCGCTTGTTTACCCACACCAGGTATCACAGAAAGAGAAGACTAAGAGTCATGGTGTGATGAATCCCATGTCTTGTTGAGAGAGATATACACTCTGCATACTCTGCATTATTCTGGATTCCAGTTGCAATTGATGCCAATAAGTCAAACAAACAAAAACTATTGATTTGCGCATTAAAGCTGTGTCCAGTAATCCAGAAACTGTTTCATGAAATGCGCATACAAAATCATTCAAAACCTAATCAATATTGTGAAGGCTAAGATGTGCAAGCTGGATGCAAAAACCTAGGAGACAATTTTCCACCTCGGATTCTCTGTGGCTTTCAAATTGAACAAAAAGTGTGATATTTCACAACTCACTGGACCGCTAACTAAGCTGTCAAACGAGTAAACTGTGCTCCATCTCACTGACAACAATCCGTAAATGAGATACAAGTCATTAACTGTGATTATACTGGCAAATGGATAGACTTGTTTTTTTTTTTTAACAGCCTGTCAAAATGAAGGGG
Source organism: Borostomias antarcticus (assembly GCF_949987555.1). Lineage (NCBI taxonomy): Eukaryota > Metazoa > Chordata > Actinopteri > Stomiiformes > Stomiidae > Borostomias > Borostomias antarcticus. Next base: position 37,133,146 of record NC_140236.1, read on the forward strand.
AAAAATATGATCCCTCAAAGTTCTCGCCTCACTATTTGCCGAAAGCATTATTCTGATTGTGCGTACTATTCTGCCATCATGACCATCATTGTTGAAGAGAAGATGACACGGGTCAAAAACTGCCATCTTTATTATGGCTGTCTCCAATCAGACAAAGGGGCTTCTGGGCCGGGGTCCCAAACTCAGAGAGAGACGTTGACAGTGGATAAATCTGTCTGTTTCAAGGTCAACTGAAGTGAAGAGGTTCTCCGACCCCGTGACCTGCAGGGCCAGCTTGACATCTCTATCTACAGCCTGTGCCCGTGACAAAGGAACCAGTGACAGAAAGGAGCAGAGCATAAAAGACAGTTCTATACTTTTAAAAAGACAAAGAACATCTGCTGCAAGGATAACTAAACTACTATAGTCTCACTATTTATGCGTTTTGCCTTGTTAAGAATCTGTGTTTGTGTTGAGTTGTTTTGAATCACTAACTACTAGCTATACATTATGAGATTATCATTATCATTACTGTAAGCCCTTTCTTGGTCCATTGTCTGAGAAACAATTGTCTTCGCAGCCATGTTTTGAAATGTTGTTCTAATCGTGATAACGCTCATAAAAGTCTCTTTGTTTTATTTCACTGTGACACTCAGGGACTGGACTGCTGCGGCTGTGATGGCTTTAATTGACTGTCTCCTTGTGATTAATGGTCACATGTTAAACATGCACATCTCGGACATTCTTACACAGATGTGGAAGGCAATTTGAGGCGAGGGTCCATCTCTGGAGAAGCACTTATCTCTGGCTGTGAACTCAGCATTTGGGATGGGCTGGTAGAGGGGAACCTGGGACACACGGCTCTGCCCCACAGGCCCCAGAGCCGACCCAGCCTGTATGGGAGTGACACTGAGGATATTTAAAGACATTGCCTCCCCCACTGGGCTTCTCAGACACTGAGCTCTCATAGCTGAGAAAATTCATGATGTTACAATGTGCTGGGGCTGCCACAGGCCATGGACAGAATGATGGGAAAAAAACATATTGCTAGGCAATAAGGTGCAACGAAACCTTGCAGGCTGTGTGACAGCTAAATAAAAAGCATTACAAAGCTTTACAATTCATGTAATTCTCTTCCTAAAGGTGAAAATTGTAATGAAGTGAATAACGGTAGTATTGTAAGGAAATCAGTCACCAAGTCTTGCAAGCAAGACCACATTGTACCTCTTCTTTTGTAAAAGCCATTAACTCCCAGCCAGGCAGCTGTGAACGCAGTCCTGAGAGCTAGCTACCTGCTTGCTTTTGGGCAGCGATTCAGATAACAAACTCTGCCACTGATCCCAGGTCTGAGGAGCTAAGAGAATCGCCACAGTGACAGTGTTTACACAGTGGGGTCTACATAGCAGAGCTCTGCATGAGCGCACAGGCCAGCATCAATCTGCCTGCCACCAGCGCCCAGCCACCAGGACCAACCACTGTTCAGACTGATTACGAGGGGAGATTTTACATCATTAGCGGAGCCTAGCCCAGCACCAGGCCCGGCACCAGCACCCCCCTACCCACACTCCTAGCCCAGCACCAGGCCCAGAACCAGGCCCAGCACCAGGCCCAGAACCAGGCCCAGAACCAGGCCCAGCACCAGGCCCAGAACCAGGCCCAGCACCAGCACCCCTCTACCCACACTCCTAGCCCAGCACCAGGCCCGGCACCAGCACCCCCCTACCCACCCCAGCACCAGGCCCAGAACCAGCACCCCCCTACCCACCCCAGCACCAGGCCCAGCACCAGCACCCCCCTACCCACCAGCACCAGCACCAGGCCCAGCACCAGGCCCAGAACCAGGCCCAGCACCCCCCTACCCACACTCCTAGCCCAGCACCAGGCCCAGCACGAGGCCCAGCACCAGGCCCAGAACCAGGCCCAGCACCAGGCCTAGCCCAGCACCAGGCCCAGCACCAGCACCCCCCTACCCACACTCCTGAAGATCGTCCTTTAAAACACAACCAGGCTGAAGCGTCTTGGCCAGCCTAACCGAGGGCAGACCATCGCCAGCAGACACAAACGCTGCACAGCTTAACCCTACTGGCCCGGGGCATCTGTGGTGGTAAAGTGCAGAATGTAAAACCTTTTTCTTTTCTTTTTTCGAAAAATGGAACAAAGGACAAAGCCCTCGAAGTGGAAAGGTCAGTATCGGAGCACGTGATTGAGTTAATTGAAATCAACATCCATGATCAGACACGCGAGGGCACTTGGCATCGAGCCTCGCGCCGACATCCGTCAGCGCGCCGGCCAGCGGCGTGCGTTTTAGCGTGGCGGGCGAGGGGAACCTGCTGAGGATCAGCACGGTCCACATGCCTGTCATGACACCATGGAGCCAGGGACAGAAAAGACGGTCCAACGTCACTGGTGACCCATCAGTGACCCCTTACAAGGACCCCCCCCACCCCCACCCCCCAGTCAGGATATACAGGGGTCTTCAGACAGAGCTGCCTCCCCTCCCAGGCGGCCCACGGGCGGGCGTTGGCCGCGCCAGCCCCCGCAACCTCCAGGCGCAGAGCCAGCACGCCACCGCAGGGGTGCGCACATTCATGCATCACTAATTACAGAAGGAGCTGACCAACCAATTACGCACGGCTCAGTCACGATTTAGAGGTTAAAGGGTCCTCTGATGCTGCATCACACTCTTCCAAACGCTCTAAATACATAAATGAGCATACCGTGTGTGTGTGTGTGTCACACGCATACACACACACACACGCACACGCACACGCACAGTTTCAAACATATGGTCCACACAAATCTCACAAAACATACGTAACTATTGTATGGCATACAGATCCAACAGGGTGCATTTTCCCAACATGGAAGATCTCTGACACACCACAGATTAAACAGAGAGACAGACAATTAAAGATAAATACTTTAATAATCCCCATGGGGGGGGGTTTGGGGTTGCAGCAGTGGAAAAGTACAGCAGCAGTGGGGAAAAAAGTACAGTGGAGTAAAGAATATACTGTACTGTACATAGAGAATATACGTAACAGATTAAATTAAATTACAAGAAATATATAGAGTATGCATGAATATAGGATGCATACAGTACATACATACAGTGCATCCATGCATGCATACATGCATGCATACATACATACATACATACATACACACATACATGCATACATACATACATACATACATACATACATACATACACACATACATACATACATACACATACATACATACATACATACACACATACATACATACATACATACATACATACATACATACATACATACATACATACATACATACATACATACATACACACATACATACATACATACACACATCCACAACCTAGAGTCAGCTATAGAAGGTAACACTCCCAATGCAACCTCACAGCTGTCAGGAGGAATAGAGCTTGCGGTATAACCTGCTGTAGAGAGAGGAATTAAATAACATTCATTACACAAGATTCCCAGCAGCAGCCTCCTGACTGAGATTAGATTTTAACGTAACATCACAGCTTAACATGAATATTACACACCTGATTCATGTACAGTACTATACAATATCTGGAACATTCCCATTATATATATTGTAATACACATCGGACATTTGTTATGTTCATTTGAGATAACGATTGCAAACGCAATTCTGAACAAGGCTATGTTAATCCAAACAACACTTCCCATTAGTAAAAAGATAAAAGGTCTAAGATATCGTTTATATTGCCAAAATAAATATCAATCAATATCAATTTCCAACAGTGTTAGTTTTGACTGGGTGAATCTTACTTCTTTGCGACGCGTCGATGCACGTTATGCAAGTCAACATTTACGTAGTTGGTGACGTCGCCCCAGCGCTAAAGCTAATGGCAGGCTATCTGTAGATAGCTAGCTCCCGCGTCTGGTAGCGCTGTAAGGCGGCCCTTGCTAAGGCCACTGAGAGCGTATCCTGCAGCGCAGAACTTTTTACCAGCCCAGTGCCAAACAACTTCATACGCAACACTGCACATCCTTGGGTCCTGAGCAATACACTTGCCGAATGTCAACTTCATACATTGCCCGATTCTCGAGATAATCAGCCCCACACAGGCACGGTTTGTGGCCTTATACTGTAGATGAATACATCTGTAATATACTGTATCCATATCGTTAAGACTACACGCTTGTTATGACGAACAGTAATCAGACCATGTATTTGCCTTTAACAACAACCATATTATATGAGTTATTAGAAAAAGCCTGTTCCCTGCATTGCTTACACCAATATGAATTATACCTCCAGCCCAATTAGCAAGGATGGTTAAGAGACCAGACTTGTGACCAGAAGGTTGGATTCCCCAATGGGATGCTGTGTATCCAAGGTACTTAACCTGAATTGCCTCAGTAAATATGCAGCTGTATAAACAGACATAGGATGTAGAATGGTAGCACGCTCACGTTTCCCTTCATATGGGCGTTGATGAGCAACGCGGGGACCGTTCTGTAGCTTTGTACAAAGAGAAGTTGATTAGCATTTCACAAAAGGAACAAAACTAGTTTTTGACGCAGTTCTACTACAGCAAGGAATAGTAACCGTAGTAACAGTAGTACCGTAGCAGGACATTACCAGGGCCTGAGATAAGCAGCACGATTATTTTGTTTTTTCCGAATCCGTAGCTCTTTCACCGGTGTATTTGTATTCTACTCACTACGCTGATCACCTGCCGCCATCTGCATGGTTTTACTGCCTGTGATCATGATGCTCATCCGAGGGGCTGTCATTATGCTTTACAGCGCTGTTAACGCCTGCCTCTGCACCACATCAGAAGAAATGGCCCTTACAGACACGGCCTACCCTCTGCTGCCCCTGCTCATGTCTAGATGAAGTGCTACAGAATACATTTCTCTGCACAATAAAGCCTGAGGACAAATCTGACCAGTTCTTTGCAGAGCAGTGTAGAGTCACCGAAGCAAACTTGAGTTTAAAAGCCTCCTATTTTTCAGATAAACACAAGGATGCTGGACTGGTTTTTTTCTTTTTTCATACTCTTGCCGTGAGGTGAAAAAACAGACAAGGGGTCATCCTGCTCAAAAACTCAGGTCTGCTCACCTAGAGATAAAAATACCATCCATGTAGACATCAAGCTCAGTAAAGCCTGTGTTTTGAAAGACTATTTCACCCACTGTGACATCAATGCACCTGTCAGCAAGAGAGAAAACTCATAATTTCCCCTTGGAATCTGATATGCACTAGTTTATCTTTTAAGTTCCAACAGCAGGAAAATAAGGTATAGTATACACAAGTTCTTCAAATAATGACTTTCCAATGTTTTAAAGCCAAAATCTACTTCCTTTTGAGAGTCCCGGGTGAAGATGTTTTGCATATTGTTGTGAATAACATCCGTTCATGTGATGGGGACATCCTTGCACGGCCCCTTTGGCGATGTAAAACAGTCCTTTAGTGTGAATCATAGGGCTTGAGGTTATCACATCCCATTCTTCAAGACGTGTGTGAGTTTCTAGAATATGAGAGGGATAAACGTGGGAGGGAGAGCCTCACTGGGGAAAGCCTATTGATTTCTAAAATGCATTCTAAGAGGTCCCATGCTTAACTTGTGCATGACAGCAGGCTTTGTGGGGGTTTTGAATTTGAACTACCCCAGAACAAGAGTGCTGTTTGAACTCGGAACAAGACGGGGGTGCTGTGGACTGGGTTAAGAGGGCCGTATGGAGACATCCAGCGATGGGGAGGATGCTGCCTGCATGGAGGGGCCTCCGTGGGCCACAGCTACTAATGGCATGGGAGGAAGTGGAGAAAACGCCCGGCCACAATTTGCATGTATTAAAAAAATATTTTAAAAAGTGCCCATGGCAACACTCTGATAACAAAACAACAGAGCAGGATGAGGAGAAGGGGGAGGGGCAGGACAGGGAGAGTCAGCAGCATCTTCAATAATAACATGAAAAAGTGGGGAAAATGAAAAGTCTGCCTATAGGTATGGGGCTAATTAACTAAAGTTTTGTCTGTGCAAGGAATCCAGGGCAGAAGAGAACGCTTAGATTCAATATTCCCCACAGATTGTCTTCAAAGCTAAAACCGGGGATATTAAATGCATCAGAAATAATAATAATGCGAGTGAGCTAGGGTGACACTGCTGGGGGCTCCAGGTTTCTCTCTAAGTGGGCTTTCTGTGTGCAGTAGGCTGAGTATCCACACACAGAACACAGCCTCACACAGAACACAGCCTCACACAGAACACAGCCTCACACAGAACACAGCCTCACACAGAACACAGCCTCACACAGAACACAGCCTCACACAGAACACAGCCTCACACAGAACACAGCCTCACACAGAACACAGCCTCACACAGAACACAGCCTCACACAGAACACAGCCTCACACAGAACAGAGCCTCACACAGAACACAGCCTCACACAGAACACAGCCTCACACAGAACACAGCCTCACACAGAACACAGCCTCACACAGAACACAGCCTCACACAGGGACCTGACTACTATCATCATCATGATGCTAATGCAGTCACAGATCACCACTAAACCATTTAAAACACAGAAGTTACAATAGACCACACTTTCATACAGTGAGTAGTATGTGACAGATTACTGAGGTTGTAACTCCCAAATGAGCTTGTTTCTTGTTTTATGTTTAATTATTTGCCTTGTTTTTGGGCTTTGTTTGATTGGCACGTGTACATTCCTATATTTTACTAACAAAAATGAAATATGATAATGATAACGATGACAATGATGATGCTATTATTATTATTATTATTACTATTATTAATAATAGTAGTAATACTAATAATAACAGTAATAATAGTAATAATAATAATAACACAATCACAAAAGTATGAGCTGTTGTGTATTGACTGTTTGTTTTAAGTCTTTAACTCCAGTGGCTTAGTGTCCCTTCCAAAGCAGAGCAGGATGTGTGTGACAGCAGACCGGCCCCGAGAGAGGCCCTGGGCCCCGGAGAGAGGCCCTGGAGAGACCAGGAGAACCCTAACCCTAACCCTAACCCTGGAGAGAGGCCCTGGAGAGAGGCCCTGGAGAGAGAGGCCCTGGAGAGAGGCCCTGGAGAGAGGCCCTGGAGAGAGGCCCTGGAGAGAGGCCCTGGAGAGAGAGGCCCTGGAGAGAGGCCCTGGAGAGAGGCCCTGGGGAGAGGCCCTGGAGAGAGAGGCCCTGGAGAGAGGCCCTGGAGAGAGGCCCTGGAGAGAGGCCCTGGAGAGAGAGGCCCTGGAGAGAGGCCCTGGAGAGAGGCCCTGGAGAGAGGCCCTGGAGAGAGGCCCTGGGGAGAGGCCCCGGAGAGAGGCCCTGGAGAGAGAGGCCCTGGAGAGAGGCCCTGGAGAGAGGCCCTGGATAGAGGCCCTGGAGAGAGAGAGGCCCTGGGGAGAGGCCCTGGAGAGAGGCCCTGGAGAGAGGCCCTGGAGAGAGGCCCTGGAGAGAGGCCCTGGAGAGAGAGAGGCCCTGGGGAGAGGCCCTGGAGAGAGGCCCTGGAGAGAGGCCCTGGAGAGAGAGAGGCCCTGGGGAGAGGCCCTGGATAGAGGCCCTGGAGAGAGGCCCTGGGGAGAGGCCCCGGAGAGAGGCCCTGGGGAGAGGCCCCGGAGAGAGGCCCTGGATAGAGGCCCTGAATAGAGGCCCTGGAGAGAGGCCCTGTGGCCCTGGAGAGAGGCCCTGGAGAGAGGCCCTGGAGAGAGGCCCTGGAGAGAGGCCCTGGAGAGAGGCCCTGGAGAGAGGCCCTGGAGAGAGAGGCCCTGGAGAGAGGCCCTGGGCCCCGGAGAGAGGCCCTGGAGAGAGGCCCTGGAGAGAGGCCCTGGGCCCCGGAGAGAGGCCCTGGAGAGAGGCCCTGGAGAGAGGCCCTGGAGAGAGGCCCTGGGGAGAGGCCCTGGAGAGAGGCCCTGCAGAGAGGCCCTGGATAGAGGCCCTGGAGAGAGGCCCTGGAGAGAGGCCCTGGAGAGAGGCCCTGGGGAGAGGCCCTGGAGAGAGGGCCCGTTACTAATTAAACTTCTTAACAAACACTCTGTCAGCGTGGAACACGGAGCCGCGGGACGCCCACCCCTTGATGAGCTGATTTACAGCGAGAGACCATTTTTAAAGAACATGCAGTAGTCCTACACGGCCAGACAGGAAAATTCATCTCCACAATAATTAAAACCACCACCCCTACCCTACTACCCTACACAGTCCTTTCATTCATCAAGAGTCAAGACAGCAGCACAATCATGTAAATGTTCTTTCAAGGAGTGGACTTGCCTGCTGGCACTCAGTGATGATAAGAGTACATTTCAAGGACAATTTCAATCCAGTTTTATCGGCGCATTTATACATCCTAATCCCTTCAAAAGCAGCGCTTAATGATCATGCTTTGTTCCTTTTTAATCCATGTCTGTTTCACACCATTGCACAATGAGAGCATTAGCGTCACTTACAATAAGATGGGAGTAATTACAATGTACAAGGTAATTAACTCAGAATGCTCATGTTAGCTTTTGATGAGAGCGTTTGTTGTGTACAGTGTTGGAAGGCCTGTTTCCTGTCCAGGAGCGCTTCACTATGTGGGGCCCATCCAGCGTGGCGTTAAGCTGAGCATTACCATGGAAGCACTCCTGCTCCCAGCTCTTTAGTTTGTTGACAGTGTTCAGGGGGGCTCTGTGAAGGTCGACCCCGGCTGCTGTTAACCTTGAGCAGGTCTCTGACTCCAGGCCTGTCCCGTCCAAACGCCTCCATACATGTGTGGGTCTTAGAGGGCTGAGGGGTCAGCTCCGTTTTTACACCGTCCAGGGCCCTCGCCTGGATCCTCACTCTGACAACTCCACTTACCGTCTGCTTCCCCGTCTGCTTCCCCGTCTCCAGCCCCCTCCGACCATGGGAACTTACCGTCTGCTTCCCCGTCTGCTGCCCCCTCCGACCATGGGAACTTACCGTCTGCTTCCCCGTCTGCTGCCCCCTCCGACCATGGGAACCACGCGCTACAAGACGTGTTCCCTCTCCGCCAGCGCGTCGTGTTACAGCATCTTTCACTATCTGTGGCCGTGTCGTTTTTATTTTTTTTCTGAACTGTCTGCTCACATCGCATTGCAACGCGCGCAGTAGGACTGGGAGCCATTGCAAAGGATCAGCTTCTATTAGGGCGCCTATTATCATCCCAAATCACTCACGTTTTAGCGTTTAAGTGTCGAAAGTTCACACAGAATTTTCCAGCGCCGTGCCTCAAGGTATGGAAGGGCCCATCAGGCCGATAACATGCGCTCTCATTTCCCCCATCAAATACAGAGACTGACTGTTGGTCAAATCATAACGGATTTCACACGGGCCAGAGTTGGGCCAGAGTTGGGCCAGAGTTAGTTGGGCCAGAGTTGGGCCAGAGTTGGGCCAGAGTTGGGCCAGAGTTGGGCCAGAGTTGGGCAAGAGTTGGGCCAGAGTTGGGCCAGAGTTGGGCCAGAGTTGGGCCAGATGAGATGCTTGCTGAAAGTGCCTGGCTTTGACAATACATGTTCATAGTGTTCAGCCATGTATTGTGCAACAAATATTAAGATAATCGTCAGTCACATTTGTCTTGTGGGCAAAGCTGGAGCTGCTATAATCCTATTTACCATTTCCAGTAAAGACACTCCCTCCCATACCCACTGCCCACCCCCTGCATACACACACACACACACACACACACACACACAAAGACACACACACACACACACAGCACACACACACACACACACACAAAGACACACACACAAACACTGTGTCGACCCCCACCCCTGTCCCCCCCCAGGCTATTCATCTCTAATGAAAGAGAAGTGAACACACAGCCAGTCAGGATCACACACCATGATGCCTGCCCTACATCGTCTCTGCTCCTCCACCAAATACTTCACAAGATGCCACGGACATTATTTAAAGTGATTACACTTAGCAGAAGTGAATGTCATGGGACAACACAATTACTCTCATGGCAATTTTAGCCCTTTTGACAATCTTCCCTACAGGATCCACCCAGAAACCCTCTCCCAGCAACCACCATGCCTCTCGCAGACAGACACACGTCCTGTCATCCATACCATGACACCCACACAGCTTCAAAACAAACAAGATGTTTGCTTTATGTTTCAACCCAAGAGGAAATATTTGCTGTCAGTGAGGTTGATTTACATAAACAGTATGAGGGGGCACATGAAACCAGTCCATCAGCGAAGGCATATCCAGTACGTCAACACTTCCAGCATTACAGCTCGATCAATACAAAACCACAGGTCAGTTATTTCACAACAGCCTGAACAATTTCAGTAGAATTTAAAATGTTTTCTATATCTGGTTGTGCATGTTAAAATATCACGGATACTTTAGAACAGAAGCTAACTTGCATGGTTAGAGGGTTAATTAAGGAAATCCAATTTATCTTAAAAGAGGGATATTCTCTTAAAAAGACAACCTAGAAAAACAATGTATGCACTCTGAATATGAATTAATATTCATCAAATAACAAGTAATTAAATTCTAGGATCTACAGACTGAGTTAATAAAAAAAATCTGTTCAGTGTATTATGATCATACTAGTTTTCAATGAAGAAAATCAGTCTGAGGCATACACACACACACACACACACACACACACACACTCATGCACGCATATAATTGAGATTCCCACACAAGGACACGCAGAGCCTGAAGCCAGCACTTAATTGCACGAGCTATCATTACACGGAAAATCAACAATTTTAAAAATACACCGAACACCTTTCATCTTCACCCTCCTCTAATCGCACCAGTAAGAGCCGTCTGGAAGGGAGCTTGATGTAGTCAAACTATCTAAACAGCACCGGAGGGTCCCTCGCAATCAGCACCGCTGACGAGATGCTTCTGGACACGACAGGGTGCTGCAATCCCTCCCCACACTGCTGCTCTCCCCTCACCCCCGTCTCTCCACGCTGCTGCTATCCCCTCACCCCCGTCTCTCCACACTGCTGCTATCTCCTCACCCCCGTCTCTCCACACTGCTGCTATCCCTTCACCCCCGTCTCCCCACACTGCTGCTATCCCCTCACCCCCGTCTCTCCACGCTGCTGCTCTCCCCTCACCCCCGTCTCTCCATCCCCTCACCCCCGTCTCCCCACACTGCTGCTATCCCCTCACCCCCGTCTCTCCACACTGCTGCTCTCCCCTCACCCCCGTCTCCCCACACTGCTGTTATCCCCTCACCCCCGTCTCTCCACACTGCTGCTATCCCCTCACCCCCGTCTCTCCACGCTGCTGCTATCCCCTCACCCCTGTCTCTCCATCCCCTCACCCCCGTCTCTCCACACTGCTGCTCTCCCCTCACCCCCGTCTCTCCACACTGCTGCTCTCTCCTCACCCCCGTCTCTCCACACTGCTGCTCTCCCCTCACCCCCGTCTCTCCAGTGAAGGATGGTGACGTGGTGAACCGCAGACGAACGGCGCCCGTTCTCAGACATGAAGGACTCTCTCTGGCGTCCTCCTACTGTGTCCGCATGCGCTTGCTTCCTGTTTCATCCAACTCATTTGAGAATTGGGTGTTTTTCTGCCCTGCCTGATACTGGCCTCCATCTTTGTGTAGCGCCAAGGATGCAGTTGTCTCCTCCTCCCCGCTGTAGCGCCGGTCTCAGCCCTTGGGGAGATGATATAATGAGGATCTCTATGCCTCCATTCTGTCTCATTTCAATTGTAAACGCTGCGCCCACCCTGCTCTTTGGACCAGTGATGGCTGCATTATGGGGCGCGCTCTGTCTGACAGTCCATCATGTCCACACAAGGCTGCTCTACTCCTCACCGCCGTCTCCTACGGTCTACTTTACATCGGCTTACGCTTTGCTTTAGCTCCGTACTGCTATGAGGGAGCGTTGTCTGGATATATATATTATTATATAGATATATATATTATTATCCATCAGACCTTTTCTCTTCATAGCATTTTTGTATTTTTCTGACATCACGCTGAAATGTTTGTACTACAGGCGTCTCGTTTTACAAATGGGTGCGTTTTTGCAGGAGTCTAACTTAATCACAAACCATGGCTACAGGCCAAATTCATATGCTGTATGCCTTATAAATCATGCTTACCTGTTAAGCAAAGGAATAAAACCCCATTCAGAAATATCTCCAGACAACTGCACATAAATTGTTCCGTTAACAAGAAATAATCCCCTCTAGCAAACAAGGCTTGTGAGCAGATGAGAGGTTAAAGGTCAAGTCACATTTGGGGCAGCCAGTAACGACAACCTCCCAATTTACACACGCCGGCCCCATCAGCCTTAATATTGACAAATGCATAACAGCAGTGTCAAGCGCTCAAGGGTGATCTAGTTTTTTCTGACGCGGGGCTTCCCTGGAGTACGGTGTAGAAACATATTCTCTTCAAACAATCCCAATGACAGCCAAATAGCCTGCTTGTCGCTTGTAAAAACCTTCTAATGATGCGTGTCGAGGGAGCGCCCTGCCTTCTTGTAGCTCACGGCTCCCCAGTGAGCATGGAGAGCAGGGGAAAAATAATAACATTCCCTAAATCATTCCTCCTCATGAAGATCTGCCACACCGGAGCATCCAAATACACCCCTCTCCTATTCTCAGAGTTCCCGACACTCTCTCTCTTGCTTTTCTGTTCAACATCCCTTTCACGCAAAGTCAACATTCATTATAATAACCATGAAATTCCCATTTTCTAACACTCTCCGTCCATATGAAGAGTTTTGAATATCTATTAGTGACAATTGGACATGATGGGTCCAGACGTCTTGTTCACGTTGCATCACCAGGGTATGGAGACACTGGAACTGCAGCTCCCTCACGCACAAGTCAGGCCCTTCTTATTCTAATTACAACTGAGATGATAGCAAGATGGATGTTTAACGCTCACAGATTATTCCTCATGAAACCAAGGGCGTACGAAAGACAAACTAATGTGTATACTGCTAATGTCATGGATTGCATTGTGTTAAATATTGCACTGTCTACCACCATCAGCACTAACAATATATAATTTACCAATTAATTGTGGAATGTGGAAAGTATGCTTAAGTTTGTATTTAACATTAATATCTAATAGCCTTGTCAGGTTTGCTGATCCATGGAAACCAAAAATTCAATTCAATTTCCAATTGTATTACCCCTCGTCTAATCACTAGGTTAGTTGATGCCCTATACTGACCCTTAGAGTGGATATGAAAATAATGATTAACAAGCAATGGACCATTTAATAAGGTCTTTGACAGGCAGAGCAATCTTCATCTGAAGGAACAAGGAAGCTTCTTCTTCAGATCAGAGAGCCTCTATTAAAGACGCAGCTTTTCCATGTTCACTGAGCAGTGACAGGGCAGCCAATCAGAGAGCAGGAGACCTCAGTGTCTTAATGCCAAGTAAGAGAGAGCGCTAACGGGCCCTGATTAGCTCCGTTTATCTCTAATTAATTACCTTTACCTAATTAGACGCCCTGTTTCAGCTAGACATGGAGTCAAGTAGACTAGATTATTAGTGTGCTCATCGGGCCTTTACAAAGGGCTGAAATTAATGTAACGTGCAAAAGAATCCGCCGTTTTAATTGCACAGGTGTTGCCTTATGGCAACGCTTCATCATCAACTGGCTCCCTGAGATTATTAGCAGGGTTTCGTACACGGGGACTATTCTGTGAACTACACCTTGGCAACAGCTCATTAGTTAGGCTTGTTATTGTATTATTTATTACATTTGGCCTTCCCCCATTACCCAGATTGATTCATGGACCCTATTTTTCACCTCTTGTTCTCGGAGGCTGTCTATTATGTTATAGCTGGTTAGTGCGGCTGTCCTCAAAGCCTGGTCTGTAGAAGATCCGCTAAAAACAAAGGAATTATAAACCAATCTAAAAAGCAGATCCAGACAGATTTAGGTTGTGGCATGAAGCTTACATCATCTCCGTGAAGTGGGAGAAAGCACAATACTAGTGAGGACAGACGATGAATAAAATAGTCCATCCTGAACAGCCTAGATGTAGAAACAAAATGTATTACAAGGACATACTAAGCCATCATTATATAGGCAATTGTCATACAGTATAACACTGAAAAACGAAAGTGTTAATTCATAGAAAATGATATGGATACAAATGAGCCCTTCTATTTTACTGTTATTTAGCATGATTGCCCTAGTTGTACTGTAAGTCAGTTAGGTAGAGGCCTATCATATGAAGAGCCTTCTGCTTGAACTTCAAAGCAGGTTTGATTAGAATCTGTCAAAGGAAGCATCACTAAAGGAAACCGTGAACTAAAAAAAGGTTCTGCAAGCCGGTTTAGAGCGTTGGGGTCGCATAGCACATGTTACTGCGTGTCATGAGTGTTGGGGTGCACAGCAACACATGTCAGGGTGTTCAGGTTTAGTCATGAGTGTTGGGGTGCACAGTAACACATGTCAGACAATGAACCAGTGATATATTTACAAAGATACCAAAATATTGATTCTTTTGAAAAGAAATACTTATGTACCGCAAATGTCACAGTGTTGTCTGTTGACAGCTTACACAGTTAACTACCGGTAAACATCTCCTCTGAGAAATCACCTGGCAACGAGGTAGAGAAGAGGTTGTTGAGGAACAAGGGCTCCAGGAGATAAAAATAAGATGTGTCGCGTGAGTGACAAAGACATATAGCCCTGCGTCACACCAAGAAACATGCCCTTGACCAGTCCTGGTGTCTGTCGGCTGAAAGTAACACAGAGTTTTAAAATGTGATTGCCAGGGTTCCTCTACTCATCAACCTCTGACTCCTCCAGCTGTCCCCCCCGCCCCCATCATCTTGCTATACCAGGGACAAGGCTCGTCTGACGGATGGGATCGCTTCATGTCTTGATGTCTTGGCACTGGCTGGTTCCTCCCTGGTTAACCACTCCACCTCTTCCTCCTCAACACTTACGTTTCCTTAGTTGCAACCTTGTCTTATAGCAGCTCTGCCAGTAAACATGGGCAGGACAGCTGAGCCAAGCATGCTCAACCACTGGCCTGGAAATGTGGCCCAGCCTCACAAATATCCTCGGTAGCCTCTACTGGAGAGGCTAACCGGACTCATCACATCACACAACACAGCGTTGGGTTGTCATAGTTACTTTTGTTGCTACGTTAGCTTTCAACTCGGTTAAAAATGTATAAGTCTGTGTGTGGTGACCTGGAGTGTCAATATCTACTTCACATATATTATTGAGTTTATGTGCTGAAAAGCAGTTTTGTGAGTCTGAGCTCTGGGTGAAAATACCTCAGTGTAGAAGGGCCCAACGTACTGGGCATATCTGCTAGCTAGCTGTGATGGAAATGGAAAAGCACTGGTAGAAAAACTTTCTTTGTTTCTGTCCTTCATCGACAAATTGGTTATTTCAACTTTTATCTGTTAAACATCACACAATGTGACAATGTCTTGACAAGGATCACTTCAAATTGGTTCGAGGATATGACTTCAGAGACAATGTTTCTCTATGAGAGATGGGCATACCATGTTTGTTCAATGGATCGGAATGATTGAAATTAACAAAAATGACATGACACTACCTGTCATCCGCCATTACTCATCAACGCGTGCCTTGCCCAGTCGGCATATTCCCAATGGCTTTAGTCTCTAGTTAAAGCAGAAAGTATAGCAGGTATTTAATGTGATGAAAGGCCTGTTTCACACTGAGCATGAAAACCAGGACATGACGATTCAAACGAATCAGAAACCCTCTTTCCTGTTTGGAAACATAAGAAATTAAATCAACATCAGTCTGAGTTACAGATGGCTTTAATCTGAACTATCTAACTTGTGTCACATTTAGAAGCGATTATAGTCCATTGATGCATGTGGGACTGCTCATTTCAGACATTTAACGTAGAAAGTGTTTCTTCTAGGTCACTTTTGATCACCCTTTTCCTTCTGGTAAGGGAAAAAAGGTTTACAATTTTTTTCATTATCCACAGTGAAAATGGACTTGACAGGCTAAAACTATATTGAGACTACAGGATCTGTTCACTAATGTGAACATATGGTCCCATGTCACCTGACTCTTGAGAGACTTTTGAGATCGTCACCTGTGTATGATGTCATTACTTTATTCTGACATATCAAATTGTCCTACTGTAGATTGATCGTGTTGCCTGCAAGTTGTGAGAGTATCAAAGCAAACCATTCAGTTACATCATGCAAAACATGCACCACGCAGCTGCGCTGCACACATCTGAACAAGGAGACATCAGGCGAGACCATTTGGTTTTGAACTGTAGAATGTATATTTAACGGTCTCCTTCAAAACAGGGAAAGGGTGTACAGGGGCCTTCTGCCTTGCAAAGGTCACTCTCTCAAGAGCATGGCGCGCTCGTGGCCCTTCCTCCCGGTCTCTTGAACAGTGAAGAGCGTGTGGAGCAGAGAGGGTGTCTCTTCCTCTCTCACTCTCCCCCCCGACACGCTCGCGCTGCCCTGCTGTCCTCAGCATCTCCGTGGGGCGGTGACTAATTGCCCCCGTAAATCACTGTGCGGCCGCGCCATCCTCCGTTTATTTTTCCTGACAGTAATTTAGTGCTTGCTCTTTTACACACTTGTCATCGCGTGTTTTTCCTCACATTAGAGGCCGGTGGAAAAAGGACGGTAATTAACGGCGCGACGCGCACTCGCCGCGGCTCTTTCATCATGGTGTGATAATTGTGCTCCTTGTCTGTCACGGTAACCTCTCAGTTTCCCCCACAACTTCCTCGCCGCCATTTGTCAACCCGGAGAAATGCGCAGATTCCGTGGCCCGGCTGCAGCTCGCCTCGCCTCGCTACTACGATTCCTATTTGTCCGGAGACTAGGTCATTTATATCTCACGCAAAACTTGTCAAAAATATTAGCCTGATCCACACCAGAAGATAAAAGATACATGGTAAACACACCTGGATTCTTGATAGCTGAGGATTTGTCATTTCTTTTGGAGTCACGGAGGAGCTGGCGGAGGGGCCCTAATAACCAGCCCTTGTATTCATAGTGCTGAAATGCAAAACCAGGAGCAGTGAGGATGCAGAGAACAGCTGAGACCGTGCTAAATCCATTCATTGAGCTAATCTATTTACAGCAAGGTCCGGTTCGCCTCGCTCTTAAGAAGTAACAGTGAAATAATACACAGCGTATTTGCGGTGGCATGTCACATTCTATTTTTATCAGGTGCGGGCAGGTGATTCACTGTCTGCCTTGTTATCCTCTGCTGGTCCATGCTGGGGATGCACGGTATCCATCACACATAACCTGCACCCCGAGGTTAAGTCATCAATAACTTTGCAGCTGAAAATATTGCAGGGGACTTCAGGTTTGCATTAGGTCCTTTGACTGGCTCTCCGGGTCCTTCTCAGCGCCGCCCCGCCCCCACGCCCCCCACCCTCCCCCAAGTTCTCTTGGATTTTTAATATCTTTATTCTCCTGTCACAGACAGGGGCTAATGGGATGTGTGGTCAAGATTTCAGGATCCATCACTGACTTGCTGAAGAATTAGCATGGGCCCCATGCATCACCTGCCAGAGCTGTCAGGCCTGCCGTCCCGCGCGCTTCATTATAGCCCCGGCGCTGCGCTGCCTGTCTCCCCTCTGAGCTCGGCTCTCCACAGCCAGGAGCCCCAGCTGAAGAAAGGGCCTGCCACGCCCCTCAATGTCAGCCCCGGCCACCAGACACTAAATTAGGATACACTGTCGCACTTTTAGAAATTAGGGGACTGCTGGAGCGCCTACCTCCTCTCTGCCGAGGATGCTCTCCCAGACGAGCAGCTCTCCCTCCCCCCTCTTATCCGTCCCCTCCTCCTCCCCCTCCCTGACGCACCTTTTATAAGCGAGTGTTTTTCATTGTGAAGTTTGTGTATTTAGAACTATTAGGGTAATTAAGAAGCCTTTGGCCCCTGTGGCGGGGGAACTATTTGATTACTCATGTCCCTCTGGTTGCGAGCAGGGGGTGTTGGTCCCATTTTTTTGGCGGCTGACCCCCGTGTGGCGGCCCTCGGACCCCCCCCCCCCCCCCGAGAGACACCCCCTCTGTCTCCTCCGCCGCTCAGATGAGACCAGCAGTGCTAAGAAGGTCACAGTGAGAATGAAGAGAGCGAAGCAGGACTCCAGCTGGGGACCCGGTCCCTTCCCTCTCCTTCTTATTAGCAAATCAAAGCTGCCCCCGGAAAGATTCACAGTCTTCACCTGATTTTGTCCTTTTCCGCTAATCACACAGCCACTTTGCCTTGACTGACACTTTTCTTTATAATTGGCCCATGATCTGGCGAGGATCTAATAACCAGAAAATCCCCTCTGAGGGTCCGCGGGGCTCCTACGACCCGTCTCCACACACCCCGTCCACCGGCACCCCCCCCACCCCCCCACCCCACACCCCCCCACCCCAACCCCCCCCCGCCCCCGAGCACCATCTGCAGGGGCCGTTGCCATGCCACACTGTTTGTGCATGGCAACGGCAAGCTAATCTTAACGTTCAATAACGGGGTGAATATTGGATGAGCAGCGCAGGCAGAGGACCCGCCGCCCAAGACTCTAATTACTGCTCATTTGCCAGAGTATCAAAGCCTAATTACTGTTCATTCTAATGCTCCTGAGGAGGGAGTGGGGAGTCGAGACAGGGTTAGAGGAGAGGGAGGGGGAGCCTCCCCCCCACAAGAGATCAGTCAATCCGCCTCTATCCGTCTCCGTCTCTCGCGCTCGTTCTGTTTAAATACTGCGGCGCGCGTGTCTCCATCCTGTAAGCAAACATTCCAAATTCTACAAATAAACACATTGATCAATCTCAGACAGCTGAGCGGGGAGAAAAAAAGAAGGGATACGAGAGGAGGAGGAGAGACGGGTCCGTAACGCCGAGCTGGTCCTTTCCTCTGCTGCTCTTCTTTGTCTGTTTAATGTGTTTTGGGTAAATATCAGATGAGGGGAGGGAGGGGGACGCCGTCATATCCTTCTTGCCTTCACCAGAAGAAAGCTTTTTTTCCCTCTCACCTAATCCTGACAGAAGCCACCACAATCACTATCTGCCACCCGTTTGACAGTTTCTGTCACCAATTAGCAGCTAAATCGGCATCACCCCAAACAACACGAAAACCAAGCAATTTTTATGTCTATTATTTAGCGCATGTCTAGGTGTTGTTTTTCTCCCCCCCTTTTCTTTCACACTCTTTCTCCAGAACATTAGAAAACACAGGACTGCAATCAATCTGCTCCTCGCCGGCCTGCTCAGATCTCCAGGCTCCCTGAAGCCGAGCAGAAGGCCCCTGTGGGCGGGGCAACAAGCCCCGTTTTCCCCATCAGGAAGTTAGTCTTGTGAATTTTCCGCCCTGTGCTCCGCAAAATTTACAAGACATGGACAACCCTTTTAATGAGGCGCGCCAAGCTGTTCGCCGGGCTTCGCACTTTCCCCATGATAGGATGCTAAATGAAAAGCTGCTTGCGACATGCGTGGTTTGTTATCATTCAATCTGCTTGAGACCGCAAACCGGTCATTATCCAACCATTTTTTCCCTTGATTTACAATCGGGGGCGGAGGAGGTGATTGCGGAGGCCTGTTCTCCCCTCGGCGGGGCGGAGAGGAACCAGCTTGAAAATTTGCATTTACACGATCTGGCTGAGCAGATTATTAGATCTGGATATTTATGTTCCACTTAAACCAGTGTTTGATTACACTTTAATAAAGAACAAGAAAACCACAGAGCCCCCTGCTACTGATTGATCCAACCGGTGGGTTCTGTAATGAAACAAGAGAGACAAGAGATGAGCAAGCTTAGGAAGGTGATATGAGAGGCATGGTGGAGGTGATATGAGAGGCATGGTGGAGGTGATATGAGGGGCATGGTGGAGGTGATATGAGAGGCATGGTGGTGGTGATATGAGAGGCATGGTGGAGGTGATATGAGAGGCATGGTGGAGGTGATATGAGAGGCATGGTGGAGGTGATATGAGAGGCATGGTGGAGGTGATATGAGAGGCATGGTGGAGGTGATATGAGAGGCATGGTGGAGGTGATATGAGAGGCATGGTGGAGGTGATACCAGAGGCATGGTGGAGGTGATATGAGAGGCATGGTGGAGGTGATATGAGAGGCATGGTGGAGGTGATATGAGAGGCATGGTGGAGGTGATATGAGAGGCATGGTGGAGGTGATATGAGAGGCATGGTGGAGGAGATATGAGAGGCATGGTGGAGGTGATATGAGAGGCATGGTGGAGGTGATATGAGAGGCATGGTGGAGGTGATATGAGAGGCATGGTGGAGGAGATATGAGAGGCATGGTGGAGGTGATATGAGAGGCCTGGTGGAGGTGATATCAGCATGGTGGAGGTGATATGAGAGGCATGGTGGAGGTGATATGAGAGGCATGGTGGAGGTGATATGAGAGGCATGGTGGAGGTGATATGAGAGGCATGGTGGAGGAGATATGAGAGGCATGGTGGAGGTGATATGAGGCATGGTGGAGGTGATATGAGAGGCATGGTGGGGGTGATATGAGAGGCATGGTGGAGGTGATATGAGAGGCATGGTGGAGGTGATACGAGAGGCATGGTGGAGGAGATATGAGAGGCATGGTGGAGGTGATATCAGCATGGTGGAGGTGATATGAGAGGCATGGTGGAGGTGATATGAGAGGCATGATGGAGGTGATATCAGCATGGTGGAGGTGATATGAGAGGCATGGGGGAGGTGATATGAGAGGCATGGTGGAGGTGATATGAGAGGCATGGTGGAGGTGATATGAGAGGCATGGTGGAGGTGATATGAGAGGCATGGGGGAGGTGATATGAGAGGCATGGGGGAGGTGATATGAGAGGCATGGTGGAGGTGATATGAGAGGCATGGTGGAGGTGATATGAGAGGCATGGTGGAGGTGATATGAGAGGCATGGTGGAGGTGATATGAGAGGCATGGTGGAGGTGATACCAGAGGCATGGTGGAGGTGATATGAGAGGCATGGTGGAGGTGATATGAGAGGCATGGTGGAGGTGATATGAGAGGCATGGTGGAGGTGATATGAGAGGCATGGTGGAGGTGATATGAGAGGCATGGTGGAGGTGATATGAGAGGCATGGTGGAGGTGATATGAGAGGCATGGTGGAGGTGATATGAGACGCATGGTGGAGGTGATATCAGCATGGTGGAGGTGATATGAGAGGCATGGTGGAGGTGATATGAGAGGCATGGTGGAGGAGATATGAGAGGCATGGTGGAGGTGATATGAGAGGCCTGGTGGAGGTGATATCAGCATGGTGGAGGTGATATGAGAGGCATGGTGGAGGTGATATGAGAGGCATGGTGGAGGTGATATGAGAGGCATGGTGGAGGTGATATGAGAGGCATGGTGGAGGAGATATGAGAGGCATGGTGGAGGTGATATGAGGCATGGTGGAGGTGATATGAGAGGCATGGTGGGGGTGATATGAGAGGCATGGTGGAGGTGATATGAGAGGCATGGTGGAGGTGATACGAGAGGCATGGTGGAGGAGATATGAGAGGCATGGTGGAGGTGATATCAGCATGGTGGAGGTGATATGAGAGGCATGGTGGAGGTGATATGAGAGGCATGATGGAGGTGATATCAGCATGGTGGAGGTGATATGAGAGGCATGGGGGAGGTGATATGAGAGGCATGGTGGAGGTGATATGAGAGGCATGGTGGAGGTGATATGAGAGGCATGGTGGAGGTGATATGAGAGGCATGGGGGAGGTGATATGAGAGGCATGGGGGAGGTGATATGAGAGGCATGGTGGAGGTGATATGAGAGGCATGGTGGAGGTGATATGAGAGGCATGGTGGAGGTGATATGAGAGGCATGGTGGAGGTGATATGAGAGGCATGGTGGAGGTGATACCAGAGGCATGGTGGAGGTGATACGAGAGGCATGGTGGAGGTGATATGAGAGGCATGGTGGAGGTGATATGAGAGGCATGGTGGAGGTGATATGAGAGGCATGGTGGAGGTGATACCAGAGGCATGGTGGAGGTGATACGAGAGGCATGGTGGAGGTGATATGAGAGGCATGGTGGAGGTGATATGAGAGGCATGGTGGAGGTGATATGAGAGGCATGGGGGAGGTGATATGAGAGGCATGGTGGAGGTGATATGAGAGGCATGGTGGAGGTGATATGAGAGGCATGGTGGAGGTGATATGAGAGGCATGGGGGAGGTGATATGAGAGGCATGGGGGAGGTGATATGAGAGGCATGGTGGAGGTGATATGAGAGGCATGGTGGAGGTGATATGAGAGGCATGGGGGAGGTGATATGAGAGGCATGGTGGAGGTGATATGAGAGGCATGGTGGAGGTGATATGAGAGGCATGGTGGAGGTGATATGAGAGGCATGGGGGAGGTGATATGAGAGGCATGGTGGAGGTGATATGAGAGGCATGGGGGAGGTGATATGAGAGGCATGGGGGAGGTGATATGAGAGGCATGGTGGAGGTGATATGAGAGGCATGGTGGAGGTGATATGAGAGGCATGGTGGAGGTGATATGAGAGGCATGGTGGAGGTGATATGAGAGGCATGGTGGAGGTGATTTGCAGGCCGGTATGGAGATGGAGGCGGAGCCTAGGAGGAAGACTCTCTATTCCCTCATAAGGACTAAACTGAGGACTGGATAGACAAAGGAAAATCCCAAGGGATAACAGAAGGATTCAAAAACAAGACGAGCCAAGATCAAAATAGGACGTGTTGGCTACTGTATATCTAGCCAAGTAACAGGTTCAGTTAAGCCATAAACTGAAAACTTTGATTTCATGTCCTAATCCTCATCCTCATCCATGTGATTGGGAACGGCGGTCGACACTTGACACCTTGGTTTGATTGACTGTAACCTGGAGAGTCTGTGGCCCCCACTTTGTATTGTAAAGGGACACTGTTCAAATGTGGCCCCCACTTTGTATTGTAAAGGGACACTGTTCAAATGTGGCCCCCACTTTGTATTGTAAAGGGACACTGTTCAAATGTAATCGCAATGTCTCTCCTGAAATACCTGGACAGTTACCATTAGTTACCCAACAAGAGACACATCCATAAATATGTCCTGGTCCTGCAGGACTTCTGGGACTAGGCTAGCAGCAGAGGTGTGCACTAATAGGAAGCACTTGTAATGTCAGTCAAACTAGAAATGGAAAAGGCAAAGAAAAGGCTGCCATTGATTATGGACAATCATATAAAGCAGAGTGATGCTGCGGTTGAGTTAATCAATATTTGCCTTAAGAAGCCATTTGTAATCCAGTGACGTTTGATGCCTGAGCTGCGATCGTAGCACGTCTCTCCTGTGTAAAGGGTTGTGGTGCATCACTGACAGAAATAAGTAGGTTTGAGTTTTACCTCATGAATACACTTAAGTACTACTTGAAGACATAATTTACTTATAGTAGATTGTATTGTGCTTTTGTCACAGTTATTCAATCCAAATGATAATATCAATATGAAAAGATGAGTGCTACCTGCCCAAATAAAACAAAGATAGTTTGAATCACAAAGGACATAATAATTGTATTGTTGTCTCCTTTCTGGTCTGAAGTAATGCACTTCTTCTGCCGGCTGTAATTAACAATCTGTTCAGTGGGCTCTGTCAGTTACTGTACACTGTACATGGACCAGCGCAGGCATGGAGAGAAAATGCAGAGGTGAGCTCTTGGCCTGAAGTGCCCCTCATTTAAGACGATCGACAAAATCAATGAAGTGAAGTATGTTTCTCCGCTCTTTTGGCTCCGTCCCTTCTCCCCGAGCGTTCCCTCAAGTCTTGTACTCCAGCTGAGCTCCATTACAGAAGCCCTTCCCCCCAGCGTATGTTTCCTCAACCACTCTGTCTTCGCCTCCCAGGATGAAGCTACCAGCGCTAACTGCATGGTGCTCCGTTCATGGTTGGGCTAACCCAAACGGAACCAAACAAGGCTGGATTTCACATTTAAACCAACCGTATAATCTTAGATTAAGCTGTCACACCTTCATAGAGTCTCATGAAACTATTAAACAACCAAAATTGGGCACCAGGCAAGACAAGTAAAGATCTACCCTGTCTGGTAGTTCATGTATGTCCACGGTGAGGAGTCAACATTCTCTCCCTAGCTGTTTGTTCATATTATTATTCATGATGTCTAACTGCAATAAGCACTCAGTCAAGGTCCTGTGGTGAAACCCTACTAAGGCATCACAGCAGGTGCGGTCTTCACCACCTACAAAAACTTAAAATTGTCCCTTTGTCTTTAATATACCCTTTAATATACCCTTTAATACACCCTTGTACTATTTCAAAGTGCGCTTCAAGGTGTAGGAGATGAGGTGGGAAACCAAACTAGAATCATCAAGGTCAAATGTGAGTTTTTCCCATAGACCCTAAGGAGGTAAATTGATTGTGGGTGTTCAGGGAGGGGAAGGGGTAAGCATTTAACTGCTGACAGACCAACTCTGGCCCTGCAGGGGAGAGCAGGCAACACATTGCTTGACACCATTTCCACAGGCCTCTGTTCCACAATCCTCTGTTGCTCTATGGGCCAAGGCCTTGTGCCTTTGTTACAATTAACCAGTTAGGAGAAGCTTTTCATTCGCAGGTGATTGTGCTCTCCTCTGTGAGCCTAGTTATATCTGACATGATGACCTCCGCCCCAGCGACAGCACAGGGTGAGAGGTCATGTTTTCGGTGGCGTGATTGTGTGTTTGTTTGTCTGTTAGCAGGATTACGACAAATCGACTGGACCGATTTTCATAAAACTCGGTGGAGGGGTGAAGCATGGGCCAACTTGGAACCCATTCAATTTTGGAGCGGATCTGAATCACGGGCTCGGCCAGCCATTCACCTCCATTTTTTAGACTAGGTTTACACTAAAACTACTAGACTGATTTTCATGAAACTCGGTGGAGGGGTGTAGCATGGGTCAACTAACAACCCACTACATTCTGGAGTGGATCTGAATCACGGGGCGGGTCCACGAGCCGCCCAAACATGGCCGGGCCGGCCATTCACTTCCATTCATTATTTGTACTAGGTTTACACAATTTAGAACCTCTTCAATTTTGGAGCACAGAGCCATGACATGCATTGAGGGGCGGAGGTCTGTGCTCTCTGAGCACCATTTTTTGTTTTGATATCTAACAGCCTCCAGCCTATAAACTTTATCCAATTCATTTTCTTCAGCCCTACATATAAATGCCGGATTGTATGTGAGATTCTATCAAATCATCAATTTAATCAAACAACACTGAAAAGCAAATGTATCTCTAATTTCTCATAATAACATAACTCCATAAGCCTAATAGCTCCACAGTACATGGAGTATATGACCTAAAATAAAAACAAATGCCCTTACCCTTCGTCTGAAACATAAAGTATTTAAAAATTGACCCCTAGGGTCTGCTTTGTCCGTGGCTGGAGGCGTTATTATACCCTGGCTGTCACAAAGTATCCCCTCAGGTCATTACTCCAGGCAACCATGGAGCCCTTGGCAGACAGAAGCAGAGCGCTCCATTATCTGGGACGAGGATAGGGGGCGAGGGGAGAGAAGAGAAGAGAGGAAGAGAGGAGCGAGAGGAGCACTGGCCATGGATCTGAGGAACGGGAGATGCAGAGAGGGATGTCTGACATGTTTTTGGGGCCTAGCCCAGGGCTGGAAGCCACCCATTTGGGCCGGGTTCTACTGATAGCTGGCACACTGGCATAGAAATACTTAACCCAATCAAGGACATAATTGCATGTTTTTTTCATGTTTTTGATTTGATGCATATATTCTCTTTAGTTAGACTCTTCCAAGTCAAAATAAGTGTTATATACTACTCCCGAATTCAATATAAAACCTATCCATTGAAATCATCCACAAAACCAGCTGTAAACTCAAGTCCTTCTTGGAACTCAAGCCTGTTTTGAAACTCAAATAAACTGTCTCATTCGCACACATTCAAACACTATGTTATCACTATACAAATTCTGAGTGAGGAACTCGGGTATAATTTTGTGAACCCACTTTCTTTTTCCCAGCTGAGCTCTTAAATTTACCTTTGGCGTTTCCAAATGCACTATATTGCTGACAACAATTGACACCTCACATGCTTTCCCTTATGAGGAGTGACTACTACATAAAATTCACAACATCAATATGTCCATGTATTTACATCACATTGTATACATGATCAGATGTAAGGTTCTAGGCCCAACTTCAGCTGAGAGAATGGGAAGAGATAGAACAAGAGGGAAGCCTGCACACTTCAACAATCTGGCTGACTCTGAACTTTTCATAGTGGACACACACACACACACACACACACACACACACACACACACGTGCACGCGCGCAAACTCACATCAGCACCTGCATATGTCTTGTGTAGGCCTAGCCCCCACACACAATGTGTCCGTTCAATTCATTTCCTGCATTGAGGGAGGTGCATTCATTGACACATTACACCTATACTGTAATTAGAGAAACGGTAGGGCCGACCATGCACTTCGCCTCCTAGCCACCAGAGGGAGCTCACGTGGGAAGGTCAAAGAGACGCGGTTTGAGGAGACATGGCAGAAAGGTCTTGACGTAACGAAAGCAGCAATAATAAGTGCGTGCGCACAGAACCAAAACAAAGCTGAGTGAAGACAGCTTCCCGTGTGTGAGGGGGGGGGGCGCTAGAGACACGGTTTGGAGTGGTGAGGGGGGGGGGGGGGGCGCTAGAGACACGGTTTGGAGTGGGGAGGGGGGGGGGGGGCGCTAGAGACACGGTTTGGAGTGGGGGGTGCGGGGGTAGAGCCCCGAGTGCACCGAACCACCCCCCGCCAGCTCCCCCCTGAGGGGAACGCCACAGAGCCACCTCAACAAGGCTGCCCATTCACCTGGGACTTGGGCAGAATTAGATAGAATAGGAGAGAGAGAGAGAGAGAGAGAGAGAGAGAGAGAGAGAGCGATAGAGCGATAGAGATAGATAGATAGAGATATAGAGATAGATAGATAGATAGATAGATAGATAGATAGATAGATAGATAGATAGATAGATAGATAGATAGATAGATAGATAGATAGATAGATAGATAGATAGATAGATAGATAGATAGATAGATAGATAGATAGATAGATAGAGATATAGAGATAGATAGAGATAGATAGATAGACAGAGATAGATAGATGGATAGAGATAGAGATAGAGAGATAGAGAGGAGTCCATGGGCACTGTGCACCTTACCTTACCTCTGCAGTCAGTCCTACTGTATGCTGATGGCGAGCCTGGGCAGGTGTGTGCTCTCCTGTGAGGTGACAGAGATTAAGGTGAATTGAGTGCTCAGTGCAAATAAAAGCAATGCTATTGTTTTGTTGTTGTTTTGTTGACAGAAACAAGCTCAGAAAAGCATCTGAGTAGTTGGCATAGGCCTACAACGTGGAGCAAAATTACAACAAGATACCAAGTTAGCTTCAACTAAAAATTATTCGTAGTGAGCGAGCCAGACCTCTTTGGGGTCTATACCAGGCTACTGTTGGGTACAATTTGCATGCTGAGACAAAAGTGACATAAGAGGCATTCCAGCCCTGATGTTGAATGCATGTTTGAGAAATTAGTGTGGTGACTACTGCCACCTACATTGGGAAAAACACATTACTAAAGCTGTGATGCGTTACTCCCAATGCAGGTGGCAGTAGTGAGTAAAGAGAGCATCGACCCGCCAGTAAAATTTAAGAGAAGAGTAAGGACGCCCGAATCTGTGGATATGAGCCATAAGTGCAAAAAGGTGCTTTTTATATAAAAGGTCGGAGGTCAAGCTACCTCGGAGAAAAGGCTTTTATCGTTCACAAGCCGTCCTCACTAAAGTGTATTATTTCTACTGATGGAAGAAGAGTAGACTGAGTGAAAGTGGTAATGGAGAGATGTATGGAACCTGGCAGGGCGTACTGTAAGTGAGAGCTGCCTCACTAACGCCCTGTTGACCATAGCTAGGGGGTAGTGTGACGTCATGTTAAGCTATAGTAGCTATATCACTCGCCAGTTGATCATTAAAGATATGATTACCATTGAACTGCCCCAGAAGGTAGCACATTATTAAGGTGGCAACAGATGGGGGCGTACATTTCTTTGCATAGTCTTTCGAAATTGCTCTTCTGGTAGCAGTATAAAAATGATGAACTGGGCTCAGTAGGCTGTTCCAAGCACTGAACGGTGCACAAGGACAAAACATCCAACTAGACTGTGCAACAAAAAGTATATCTCTACTGCAATGGTGCCACGAATGATTGATCTATACCTTGCAGAGGAATTATTTTGGCAGTCCATACAGGACACGCAAATAATTTATTGCAAAATAAAGAAAACAATGCAATGCATAAGTCTGTTGGGTTCACTTTCTCAATATGTCACGAGCGTTCCCTGGCGAGGATACATCATTATCAGTCGCATGAGCGATTGTCAATGTCACTGAGAAGTTGCAATAAAAGTGAGGCAGGGGTTGCAGCAGGGAGAGGTCTTGATGCATGGATAAGATGTAGCTAGGCTACACCCCCTTAAGCCCTGCAAAGAGTCACCCAAAACTAATTTTCATTATCATATTGATTGAAATAGTTCATCATAGTGCAATTTTAGGTTTAGCGCCACCGGGTTGGGAATGAGAGTAAAGCATTAACCAACAAAAGAACTGCATTGTTCCAGGGGGACGTTTCGTTGTTCCAGTTCATTGGTGGAGTTGATTAAGTTTAAATGAAGCAGACGCTGGATGAAAGTGAGGGTATTGACCAGCCGGCACTGTGCTGTGTGCTTGAAAAAGCCTGATACATGCGCAGAAAGGGAAGATTTGCTAAATGCTCTAATCTTCAATCAAATCTACCATCAATACAGACAAAGTTTGGTAATGAGAGATTCAATGAAGCATGCAGTGGAGAGAATTAATCCCCCTCGTCTAAGATGGGTTGAACTTTGAAGTTTGCTCCCCAGGATAGACGGTTATCTAAATGCTAAATAAGAAACGTATTGTAGTTTTCACAGCATGCTAATCATTTGTTCATTTCATCCCCATTATTTGTTCTCTCATACATTTGAGTTGTTGATCTAGTGATTAGATCAACCTTGGATAGTGGATGGTGGCAGACAGAATACTTAACAGATGCTTGATGATCTGTTTGGCGGTAGCCTAACGCAGGGTATGGCTCAGACCACAAGGTTCGTAGACCTATAGCCTGTTTCCATAACGTATTTTGAATGCACATTTTGAGGTATCACAATAGAGAAGTTTGATGGAAACTGTAAAATTTAAAAACGACTAATTCGCATAAAAAAAAGACTAATTCGCTAAAGGTGGTTGACTTTTTTATTTTTAAATGGGAGATACACATTTGCTAAATACGTTCTGATGTGGCGAACATTTAACTCACTGATCAGCTGTTTCCTGTCAGCGTCTTCCAGGTGTTACCCTGAAAATGGTGACCACCATAAAGTGTGTACCCAGAGGGTATTATTGTCTAGAGCGGTCAGTAAAACCAACCAAAATGTCAAGACATGGACATCATTGGATTCCTCTCGGCCTACCTGCTTTTTAGCAGTTTGGAGTCGATTAGTGTTGTTATAAGCATGGAGCATGCCCATTGACCACCTTTCAGTTGGGACTTTGGAGCCCTTTGCTTTGCATTTTAGATCTAAGGCCAGTCTATGGCGAGGCTGCATCCACAGAGAGATGTTAACAATTAATCGATAACCAATTCATGGTTGTTAAGGATTTGCTTGAGCACGTGAAATTTACTTGATCTATCAAACACGTTGTTTGATAGTAGACCACGTTGTTTGAGAGAAGATCCAAGTAAATTTCATATGCTCGAACAAATCCTTAACAACCATGAATCGCTTATCGATTAATTGTTAGACAGGATCTGAATCTGACAGTGAATGGAAACAGGGCTCTGGACTTGGTGCTTAGGAGCAGTGAAATAGGTTTCTCCATTCATTCTCTATGGCGGCCTACTAAAAGCAGCAGCAGAATGTGACCAGACTGTAGGCTACTTGCTATAAATAAGTCAAACACTAACCAAATGTTATGGTAAATTGCTATACTCTCATGTTTATGTGGACAAAAATATTAATGTCTAGGATCATCAGAGCCATTTCTCACTAGGGTTACAAATTCTAGGCGCGTCCCTGAATCGATCATTGTTAATGTTGATCAATCAATCAATCAATACTTTGACATCGCATTGAAAGGACGCTGATTGGTCTGGTTGGAATTCCAACCGAGAAATCACTCTGGACGAGAGCTTTTCCAGACCCTGTATCGCATTTAGAAAATGAAAGTGGACGTGCGATTCAGGGGCTGAAGCCAGGCTAGCACAATCTATCAGAAATTACTCAGTCATTTGTTCGCAATCCCTACTGTTTAGGATTTAAATATTGGAGGGCTTAGCCCCAAGGGGAGTGTCACCTGGCTAGACACGCTGGGTACTGTCACCCAAGGGTCGGTGTCCCGGGGGCAAGGAAAAGCCTTACCTTCGCAGGCCTCCAAAGGAGCGTTCCTGCTGCAACCAGACCTACCCCCGGGACCGACTGGACCTCCCAGACCTTCTGGATCTCCCAGACCTCCAGACCTTCTGGATCTCCCAGACCTTCTGGACCTCCCAGACCTTCTGGACCTCATAGACCATCGTGGGAGGAGATCATCGAAGAAAAAGACTGATGAACTGCCACAAGTCCATAGTGACATTGATGAACGGCCGGAGGATTATAATGACTGATGAACCGGCCAAGCTCCGATCCCGTAACAAGCACCCTGGGTGAAGTTAGGTCGTTATGATGGGATCTCTAACTGGGAGGGGTTCCTAGCTCAGTTCCAGTTTCTCTCTGATGTGTCAGGATGGACTGAGAACCAGCAAGTCCCCAATCTAGCCGCAGCTCTGGAGGGGGAAGCCAGACAGGCGCTCCTAGACCTAGACAGGGAAAGAATATCCCTGGAGACACCGACTACCACCCTGGGCCGGCGATCACAAGTCGCTGATCAGCCTCCGAGACCAGCTCCACTCAAGGAAGAGGCGAACCCAGGAGAAGTTAGGGACCCTATCCGGGACATCCGCCACCTCATGAACCGGAAGGAGCTGCTGGCGGTAGTATGGCGGAGAAACACTTCAAGCCCTACCTGTATGGGAAAGCCTTCCTTCTGCGAACAGACCATGCTTCAGTCCGCTGGCTGCTCAACTTCAAAGACCTGGAGGGACAGATGGCTCGATGGATCGAAGCTTTACAGGGGTTTACCTTCATCATTGAGCACTGCTGACGCAGTAGGCACACCAACGCTTATGCCCTCTCCAGTCACCCCTGCGTAGAACAGGCCTGCCGCCACTGCAGCCAGATGGAGAACCGAGAGCAACAGCGGGGTGGTCCATTGCCCACAACGAAACCCCAGGCCGAGAGGCAGCCGGTCGTCATTCCAGCACCACCAAGGCCCTCCTGGGACAATGGGACTCCCTCAGGCTACACGAGGGCTGCCTATATCGGAGATGGGGGAAGCCGAGATGGGAAAGCGGCACCTGGCAACTTGTCGTTCCAGAGGCATTGCAACAGTAGGCGTTGCAAGCCGTACATGTGCCCCCTGGGGTTGGACATTTCGGCATCACCAAGACCCTGCGCCGTCTACAAAAGCGATTCTACTGGGGTCAAAGTCGGCGGGACGTTGAATGATTCTGTTGGAGCAGCCCCACCTTCAACGCCAAGAAGGGGCCGGCTAGACAGACCCATGCCCCATTGCAACAGTACAGGGTGGGGGCACCCATGGAAAGAGTGGCCGTGGATGTGGTTGGACCATTCCCAGAGACAGAGGATGGCAACCGGTACATCCTCACCGTGATGGACTACTTCACGAAGTGGCTGGAGGCCTATGCCATCCCTGATCAAACCACCACGACGGTGGCGGACTGCCTCATCGAGGGGATGTTTGGAGTTCCGGAAGAGATCCACAACGACCAGGGGCGGCACGAGTCCCAGGTGTTTGGGGAGGTGTGCAGTCGCCTTGGGGCACAGAAGACCCGCATCACCGCCCTGCACCCTCAGAATGATGGCCTGGTTGAACACTTCAACTGACCTTGGTCACCCAACTAGCCATGCTGACAGCGAGGCATCAGAGAGACTGGGACAGCCACCTACCCCAGGTCCTCATGGCCTACCGGTCCGCCACCCAGGAGTCCACTGGCTGCACCCCTGCTGCCCTAATGCTTAGTCGGGAGCTGCGGACGCCAGTAGACCATGTCTTTGGCAGACCACCGGGCTTGCTAACGCTAATGAATGTAAGCTAGCGAGGGGAATGCTAATGAATGTACCCTGCTGATGTGCTAGCTGAAAATAAACATGAGCTACATCATTAGTAACCTGTTTGAGGAGTCCATCATTGACCAGAGTTATAATATGCTCTAATGGCGGTGTGATAAGCGTTTTTGAGCAATAAGAGATTTGAACAGATCTTTACGCATGTAATTTCCCGTGTAATCGCGGAACGTAAAACGTAGCCATGGACCTCCGCGCTAGTGTAATCCAGGCCTTACCGTCCTTCTACACCCGCCGTACACCAGCCTTAGCTGTATTCCTTCTAGCCATGACCACACCTACGTTGCTCTTGCCAGCCTGCTAGCATTTTCCACAGCTATCCAACAGTAGGCTAACGTTAGTCTCGCGATGCCAGACTTTCGAGACTGACTCCTTGGATAGAAATCCCTTGTGTGTAGCTAGCATTGTGTAGTACACTTGGCAGATAACTCCTTCGCCATAAATAATCCTGTCACTAATGCCAAGTGAGCGATGTTACTTGGTAGAGCAAGTAGATTAGAATTAGACCAGCAGCCTCCCCTAGCCCCTTTCGTTCCTGTTAGGTTAGCTACAGCCAACATAACGCTGGACGAGCTGACGCCCCCTGTATCTACACTCCCAATGAAAAGCTCTGTGTCACAGAGAAATTCCAAAGGTACTCACAGTTGCACAATGGTTTTGGGAACGGATGGTGAGTTTTGAAAGCTTGGTGCTGCTAATAAACATTTAAATCCTGAAAAGGTAGGCCAACTTCAGGTCTTCTCCCGATCACGTGATTTATGTTTACTTTGACTATTGTAGAGGTTGTGATCAGGAACTCTAAGCCAGGTTATTGTATACGGGATAGTTGAGTGCAAAAATGTATTTTTAAAAAGTGCGGTGCTGCAAGTGAAGCCACCTCAGAGAAAAGGTCGTTCGAAAACTGCATTCACTTCGGTGACTAATGAAATAGCCTAATTATCTGACTGCAGATACTGAAGTGCAGGTGAAGTGACAAAAGTCAATGGCGCAATGAATGGTTCCTGATAGGGCGGGGCCCTGGACCAAGGCTAGTTAAAAGGTATTCATTGGTACCAAATGTAGTCCAAGATCGGCCATATTTGTGCCCTACACAGGTGTGTCAATTTGTCTGATTGCATAGGATTCTATCACTAGAGACAATTAGACCAATTGATTAGCCTCGCGTCATCAGTCTGTGGAGGACACAAAGATGGCAGGTCTAGGACTACATGTGGTACCCATGAATAGGCCTCGACTCATGGATGTATTAATAGAACTCCCATTGAACATGGGAATTTGACATAAACGTAGGTAATACCAACTGTAAGACAAAGTTGTCTTAATTATTGAGATACAAATAAGCCAAATAAGAATAGTATAAATAACTAGCCTACATTAATGTAATCATTTTCAAACGTGAGGGTATAGGCTATATTATTTTGGAGACGTGGCATCGACTGTATATTCCCTGCTGCAGCAGGTCTATGGCGTACCTACCTGTCTTTCCTGATATAGGCCGAGCTATCATACATTTCAAACTTTGGAAGACGCTGCAGTGTATTCAGTCAAGACCTCAAGTGATTATGGCACCGGTTGGAATGTGAGCGAGTGAGGAGAAGCTGTAAGCCTGCGGTGACAGGCAGTAAGTACCACATATAACAGGTGACAAGTCCCAGGACGAGCAGCACATTTTACACACGCCTTGTCAGGTTTGAATCTTCAAGCAACCCACAAGAACCTTGTAGAGAATTAAATATTAAACTGAACGACGGTGCATCTCTCCGAACCAGTGTAGGATGGCTACCAGGCCATATTGCCCATTTCACTGAGCAAAGGCCTATGTTCCTTACAGTAAGATAACATTTTGTAAAGCATATCTTGTAAACGTAGGCTATTCGTAAAACGTGTGTCTACATGGACATTATATGTGCCAAAAACATAGGCTAGTTTATTGTTCCATTGAATATAGGCTATAAGACACGTATGAACCTTAAAGTGATAGGTGATAGTCTACCAGTAGGCTAGCCTAGATCATGGAATAATGATCTAAATTAACAAACATTTCCCTTTTAAGTAATTACAATTATTCTAGCCTAACTCTGTGCTGTTTATATAGTTATAAGGTCTTCAATTTAGGCTATCTCATTATTTGTATTAACGTTTGCATATGATGCATGTTGTCAACAGAGTGCAGGTAATTACCATATGAGCTGTGGGACCTGAAGTCTCTTTGTAAAATGAGAGTCAAAATCCCATCTAATCTGCATGTTTGTTTCTTTAACAGGGCATGTTCGCAAATCGATAGGAGTCTACAGCCCAGGAGAACTGCAATAAAACAAATGGGCCTCCTGCTCTCAAAGGCATGTACAGTATGACTGTACTGATGTTTGCCTGTTAGCTGCTCATTTCGGTCTTTTTAACTCAGTTATTCCCTCTCTTTTTGTCGTTTGCTCTACATATTCGGTTGTCGCCTGGAATTTTTTTTCAACGCATAGGCCTATAGTTGGGTCGCAATTAAATGTAGGCCTGCCAACAAAGCAAAGGTAGCCTACTACGAAGCATAGCAATACACATAGAAATGCTTAAGGTTAAGAATAAACAGACACTGGGAACCAGTGATGTATTGTGAAGCGGATTTGTTACTTTATGCATGCCTAGTGTTGAAACACCATTGTTCTTACTGCGATCTATTCTTCTAGACTCTGGAGGACAATGTAGGCTACTGTAGGCAGCAGTATATCCAATAGTTGATCATTAGGCCTAATAACAATAGCATGATGTCTGGCGGATATCATCACTCACAAGGTGAATTCCCACAACATTGATGAGTCTGTCCAGCCCAGCCTATCATCCCAGTAGGCTATAGACATTTCACTAAAAGGCCATCAACATCTAAAGCTAGGATATGCAAACTTTAAGTAATTTACCACACCAATAACCACCGATTATAGGCCTACGTATTTATACATTTAAAAAGGGCGATAATGATTCGCCAAGACATTATCCAACACAATGCACGCAGTAAAAACCAACGTTTTATTCCTACTTCCGAATCTGAATTGACCTGCGACCCCTGGAGCGGTGGCAGAGATGTAAGCATGTTTGAAATGTGATTTGAAATATAGGCTACTTTGTTACAACTATCCGTCAATCAGATGTTCTGTTTAACACGTGTCTTATTAGAATTCATTGTTAAAATGTTATTTCCGAATTATTTCAACCTACCTTCATTTGAGTGGTAGATTTCCTTGGCTGCTGTCTGCCTTTCAGAGCACAGAGCAGTGTCCCCTGGCGTCAAATAATAACATTACAGCCTGGCGGCTCCAGGGGCTATCCACACCACAGGCCAAGACCATCCTGCGTGTGTGTGTAGATAGCCTAATAGGCATTATACAATTTAATTTAATTTCAACAACAAAATCCCGGGGAAACCCAACTGTTATTGGTTTCGAGGAATAAGCCACCGGACGATTTAGGCTACTTCCACATAGCCTACAGTGCCACCGGATCAGTGTCAGTTGTCAACCTAGAACATGAACAAAAGAGATGATGGTCTATTAATACACAAGTGCAACATAACTACAGTTGTAAAGTGGTCCTTCACTGGCTAGACTGATCTGGCTGATGGATTCCGTTTCGATATGCTCGTGATGGCGTGGATTTTTCACGCGTAAGTTTTATTCTCGGAGATCTTCTGACTCCTCATTTCAAACTCACATTCTGCATCTTCCCACATCCAAATCGCGTTCGTTTTATGAGTTGTCAAGCTTCCAATTTATTGAAGTAAAAAAAAAGGAGGTTATCTTGTGCCCAGAGGGATGAGGGGCAGCTGCTCGTTGACCAGCTTTCCGTCACCTATCCTTATTTCTAAAGGCATTCTTTAGCAAGTAATTAATAGGAAATAATGGAGTTGCCAGGGGTGCACATCACTATCGAGAATGTCACGGTCTGAGCCTGGAATCTGCACCACATTATTGTTTTCGTTGTAGTAAATGACACATTAGTACTGAGACGTGTTATTGGAATTGACATCAGCCACGCTTGCCTGCTTCAGAATAGCCAACAGTTTGCTTACAATTTTCAATGTCCCATATTGCCATTCAACCTTATTGATTTATTCCAGTGCTATAGGCTAATGCAGACCTATGAGTATCACTGATGTTTAGGCTATTAGAGCTTTAAAATTACCTATACGTTTATTCCATTATAGAATGAGTGAAAACAGGCTGTAAATATAGCCTATTAAACGATTCGTCATATGAATCAGATTTCTATTGTAGACTAAGCTATTTTTACGGTCAGGAGTCAGGACAATACAGTCAGTCAAATCAAGTAGGCCTAAACCATCTACCAAGAAAAAAGCTTTGCCACTGAATCAGGCCTACGTATTTCCAGAAAAGGGGGTATAAGGCTACATTTAGAATAGCCTAAACCTTTTATATTAAATCTATAATTCTATAATTGGACCATAACTGGTCTGCCCAGTAGCTTAGCAGAAACAGTTATAACTATAGCTGTAATCATGTCTCGATTTAACGCTGGCAAACCAGTCTATAATTCAGTAATTAAAATCCGCTCAGCCCCCGTGCCTTTAGGGCAATACATGATTAGGACCTGTCAGCTGCTGAACTGAACGGAACCAGTCAAGCGTGTAGTGCAACATGACCCGGTATTGTTAAATCTTGTCAACATATTAACCTGAATTCCCTACAGTCATCATGTAGCCCACTGAACTGGTACATTAGAAAAGATGGAGGGAATAAAGAAAACATATATAAAACTCTAATTGAAAAACAGTTGGCATTCTATTATCCAAGAAATGAACATTAATGAGGAGCTATTTCCAGAGCATGCTATGGGATGATGCCCCCGAGCACCAGGTCCAGATAAAACTGTCAAATTTAAGACATTTAGAACGAAATAATAAGCCTATTCCTAATTAACTTGTAGTTCATGTAATGAATAGAAATAATGGTTTCTTTATACAATATTTAATTCAACCCTAAAAGTACAGGCACAGCATTTATCCTTAATGTTTACAAATTGATTTGCTGTGAAAAGTGAAAACCTGTTCCATGAGTAGTCAGTTAATCCTGTTCTGGCAGTGTAGATAATGACATGAGACAAGATATGAGACATAGTTTTGGAGTTCCAAGCTGGTGCACGTCTAGCAGTTTTTAGCCATGTCAAAATGTATTGATTTATGTTCTTCAATGGGATGGTTGATGTCTTCCTCACTCACTCATTCTCTTAACTGGTCATTGGGAGAAGATTACCCTTTATTCAACCTAGCCCATGTGTCAAACTCATCAATCTAGTTACAGTTGAGGCCAGTTAAGTAGTCCACATTTTTCATTATCATTTACAATGCAGATTAACTTGTCGACTAATAAGGATCCTTTGTATGACCCATATCTAATTCCACATGTTCAGCTGTATCATAACTATCCAGCATGTCACTACAACATGATATATTGTGTTTGAGCATTGGGAGTCATCAAGGCAACAAAAAATAATTGTTGTAATTCAAAATACATAACTAGGCCTGGTCCTCAACAGCAGTTTTCCATAACATGCATATTTCCATTAATAATTCTTACTGTCATCCATGGATATGCTTGAAACATGATATGACAGATTATTTAACTGCATACTGGACCTTCCAGAGGCTGGGGAAGAAAAGGGGCAATGGAGTTTATGAATTTCTCTAAGACACAATCAGTGCACCTGAGTTTCCTTTGGTGTATCCAGAGGTAAAATATTTATGAGAGGATAAAAGCATGAGTGGTGGGGGGCGAGACAGTCTGACTGTGTTAGAGGCAGGCGGGCTGGGAATCCACCCCCACCCCCACGGAGCTTGCCCCTTGCCGTGTGATGGCCTCCTCCTCGGACGACCGCTTGAAGTGCAAATCTGTGTTCCAACTTGTTCCTGGTGGCTGTCAGCATGTTTTCCTCTTGTCAGCGGCGAATGAGTGGGGGCCCGTGTCACCCTTGTACTGCCACTGTAACAGGATCATTGACAGGCCAGTGACACTGCCCAACCGGATAATGGAAACCTATTGATTTTTTTCTTCTTTTTTTTTTTTTTACAGCAGCACAGACACTTCAGAATAACTGGCCAAAGGAAAGGTCATGATCAATGGTCCTGATCTCTGGATCGCTGCTGCCACATCCAGAGGTTAAAAAAGCAGGACTACCACGCAAAAAAGTGCCATCAGTCAGTCAACAGTTTCTCGTGGCGCAGTCTTTGGTGCACACAAGGCAGCTGTCACAAAAAGTCTTTCTCTGAGTGACTTCATGAGTCTCTTCTTTATGCCCGACTCCAGTGCAATATTACAGACATACTAATGTGCCACAGAATTTTTTTTAATTACCACCTAAGGCTCCCCTATTAATATGAAACAACTTGTCTAGTTGTTCATCTTATGCTTTCTAGAGACTGAAATTAACCGATAAAACATAGTGATTCAAGGTAAACTCTCGGATATTCTCTAATTTTACAACATTAACTCATTATCATTCTTAATTTAGATTTTAAAAGCTGATTATTTTTCTGCTCTATGTGGAAAGGGGACGGCACTTATAATTTTAATAGAGCAGTCTCCAGAGAAGAAGCCCTTTGATACCCATGCCTAATGATAAGCATGCGTTGGCCTGTTACCAGCGGACCCCCATGGCAGATGGTGAGTGTGGGTCTGGGTCCTACAACACATTTCTTTATGTCACTCTCGTCCTCTCTCTCTCCAGCCAGTGGAATAATGAAAAACCCAATCCTGGTCATGGCTGGCTCAATCTCATTATAATCTCTCGTTTTTATTCATCCGGCCCCTTGGGATGCTGTCTGCCAGCAACATGGCTTCCAACCTCCAGAGAGAACATCTTTTGAAACAGCCAGGAGACCTAATGAAGTCACAGAGTGGCACAATTATTTCCCAAAGAAAGTGCATTAATGTACTCCAAAATCCCTCTGGAGAAACATGATGACAATTGGTTTGTACAGCTTTGATCGCTGCTTTAAATACTGCCCAAGATAAACTGCAGGGTGAGCCCCCTGTGCCACTGGTAACTAGCAGGCCCAGAAGTAGTTATCAAACAGCAGTTACATCAAATGCTCCACTCAAAAAGCTAAAAACAAAAGGTGAAAATGGCAGATGTCATAAGATCCCCGTTCCTGCCTCTAAGATTCAATGTATTCTGTGCTGACAGAGGACATGAAGGGCACGATGTGAAAGAAGGAAACATTTCTGCATAAAAAGTTACAGTACAATGTTCTACACCAGACAAGCAGAGTGCATAGTTCATACTGGAGGAGGGCATTACCAGGACCACAGACATCTCTCCCACTACTGTAGCTGGACCATTCTCAACACATCTCACTATTCACACTGTAGACACAAGAATGTTGGGCACCATAGTGCTTTTGTGCACTTTATGTATACATACAGTATATAACAAGTTGGGTCAAATGATTCATATGTCACTACACATTCTAGAAACATTCTTGATATTTTACCTGTTTCGTAATAATAGTTTCCCCCCTACAACCTAGTAATTAACCAGCTATATATAATACTACATATTGCTTAATAAATACATTGTACTGTATACAGACATCTTTGTAGTACATCCAAAGTGAAAGGAGCACTCTCTATATAAGCCCCTATTTCTGGTTGAAGTCATGGGCCTAGACTGATGATGTCATGGGCCTAGACTGATGATGTCATGGGCCTAGACTGATGATGTCATGGGCCTAGACTGATGATGTCATGGGCCTAGACTGATGATGTCATGGGCCTAGACTGAAGTAAAAAGCCTTTATACAGTAAGTCAGCAGGAACAAGTCCTATGACTGCATGAATCTAATTTGTTGTGTTCTCTTAGACCTATATTAGTTTGACTCAACGGATGTAGGTTTTGGCTATAAACCTTGGCCGGGTTTCACGATAAAGAACCTTCTTAAGGAACCCTTCTTAAGCAACCCTTTGCATGGGAGTTAAGAAGTACTTTGGAGTTAAGAAGCTTCTTAACTCGGTTAAGTGCTTCTTAACTTGTTCGGGAAACCCGGCTCTTGTCATTCGTTGTCACACTGCCCAATCAGTGGCGAGACTGGCAACGTAAATTTATCTGATTCGGGCCGAGAGATTCTCTCGGCACCAATCAGATTCGATCCAGACTATTTTGCAAGAGCACCGTCGCTGCGTCCGGGGGTGGCTCCGCCCAAGACGACTGTGATTGGTTTAAAGAAATCCCCCCTATTGCAGAATGGTAATATGTCCAGCCAGACCTGTCTCCGGCGTTGGCACAGCGTAAACCAAGTGTGGAGATAGGACTGGTTATGAGAGACTAGACCTATATGAATGAGCATAGACTTTGAGATAGAAAACTACAGAGTGCTCCTTTAAACCCATACAGTATTGTACATTTACATCTCTGACACTATAAATGAGAAAAACAAACATATGCCTTTTACTTCACATATCTACATTTTAGCACCATGATAATGTGATACGAGTTACTGTTCACAGTAACTTGAGATTTTACTGTAGCCTACCAAGAGCACTTTTACTGTAGCCTACAGTAAAAATCGATCAAAGAGATTAAAGTGTGATTTTGCATTTTACTGCATGCAGAGTTACAGCATCAAAGAATGATGCAGAGCAATGTGCTTCCACTAAACAATCTAGTGATTGATCATCACTGCCTCATCCCATAAGCATCGTATGGGGCACATGCTTCAGCAGGTCAACATCATTATGACTAGTTGGATGGAAGAACAGAAGAGGTGTTTTATTTGATGACTTGACCCATGAAACCCAGTGATATGGAATGTCTAATCACTTGACAAAACGCTTGTGTTTTTTGTTTGATAAACAAAATACAAGTTGAATATAATACAATCTTTGTTGAGGCAAATCAGAGTAGACTATGCACCCAGAATCTGCATACAAGCCTGTGAGAATAACAATACAGAATCATTAAATATGACTAACCAACCCTGTTCCCTAAGTTTGGCTCCTATATAGCAAGGCTACTCTATGTGGACAAAGCATTGAGAACAATGCTGAGGTGTGAGTTGTCTCTTTTGGTGATGGATTCAAGCAGACTGCTAAAGTGCGAAGTAGGAAGCAAGATACAGCGTACATTATGTGCCAAAGTACAAATGGGATTATGAAGTGTGAGACTCTTGAAACCTTACATAGTGTTTTTGTGTTTTTTTGTGTGTTTGTTCTTTACAGCACTGCATACATAAGCGCGGATAATTAGAGATCAAATATATGGACTGATTGCAGTTCTAACAGCAACTATGATTAAAGGAATAGTAAAGGGAAAATGCATGTTTAGCCCTGTTTTAAGGTTACTTATGATCATATACAATGGTTCAGATCAAAACGTTGACAAAACTAGCACTTTTGAGAAAGTCTGATAATTGCTCTACCACCGTTTAGGTCATACAATGGATGTGGGTGGGCACCTTGAAAAATCATTCAAAAACATGTTAAACTCTCAATTTCAAAGACAAGAAACTCAGAGCAATTATCAGACTTTCTCAAAAGTGCTAGTTTTGTCAACGTTTTGATCTGAACCATTGTATATGATCATAAGTAACCTTAAAACAAGGCTAAACATGCATTTTCCCTTTACTACTCCTTTAATATTGGCATTTCATATTTCAACTGATGTAAAGATTTGACCATATTCTATGTTTCTGTAACTATCAATGTTAATCTTCTAAGGTACAGGTCATAAAAATAGGAGAAGAAGGAGGTAAAGGTGCATAATAAGAAATACTTTGAATATCCATTTACAATATATGAATCAATAGTTCTCCATATCTATCCTTATGTACATGTGCAGGATTGATCTAAAGTGATAAAGTGAATGTGTAAACAACCCTGTGGTTCAGGAGACCACTGGAAGCTCCAGAGGGGGCAGGTGCTGTTCGAGGCCAGGTTCCTCGTGGGACGTGGGTGGCGTCTCTTGGTGGAGGCTGAGGACGTCCACCAGTCCTGTCCCTGTGTGAGGGACACCGGTGTGCATAAGATGTCTCTGTAAGTGCTTGATCCAGTCCTCCTGGACGGACAGGGGACCCTGGAACACTAGGTCACAGAACCTGCGTGAGAGAAAGTTCAATTACTGTGCTTTGACATCTGGTGTACAAAATAGGGAAAACAGTACTACTCAGTACATACATACAGTACTACTCGCTACTCATGGGAACATGTGAAGTTGTGTTGAGAGGTGAGGGAAGTTGTTAGTACCGGCAGGTGAGTCTGTAGATCTTCTCCATGGCGCTTGAGAGCGGGAAAACCTTCTTTTTCAGACCAGATCTCAGTCTAGGCCTCTTTTGTTTACAATCATAGCCTAGAAAACAGACATAGCAATGTTCAGCAATTTTCCCTCCATTCAAAGTTAAATTAGCTACTTGTCCATTGACTGAAACTGAAAGACAAGTGTGCTGTCAATAACTAGTACAGTATAATAAAGTTGGCAACTTTTTTTGACCTTTCTGTCCAGAGCGTTCACTTACTTGTGCCTTCTAACATTGCAACGCTCTTCCTCCGTGCGTAAGCTCTGAGATGATTTGACAGGCTGACAGCGCTGGGGAAGATTGTGTTGCAGTGAATGCAAATCTTCTTATTCGATTCACTCCCCTCTGGAATGTGAGAGAGACATTGGAATTGAATAAAACTCAAAGAGAACTAACAACACAACTCAAAAACTTTAAATCTGTTCCCATAGTGCATTGAAAACTTTTTTTAAAGGCAAGTCTTTGAGAGTGTAAAGATGGCACTTTCCCCAAATATCCTTAAATCCCAGGCTAACAGTGCACTAAGTTTATTTTAAGAGTTTGTTTTAACTGTATTAGTTGTTAGACCTAATCTCTATCAAATCAAGTATCTTTGGATATTTTTTCTGAAAATAGTTCAGGTCCAACACAAATTGTTAACTGAAATAGGATCTCTAAGGTAGCTTTAAATAACTTGAAGTGAGGCTCAATAAGGAATGTGAAGTAGTAATATTTTGGGGCTCATAAAGGCTAACAAGCTAAGGTGCTATTCCCTAGCCTCATCCTCCATCTGTTTTCAGATTGATAGACTCTGTTCTGCACTCTGCTGTTTGAGAAGCGTTGACGGTAATGTTCTCAACCTAGAATCTTCACAGGGCCTACTGTCACCTAATCTACCGTCACCTAATCTACCGTCACCTAATCTACTGTATGTCAGACAAGTGATGGAGAATGTAGGACATACCTACTGTACACATTTGCTTTGTGACAAAAAACAAACATGCAGTCATATAGAATGTGCACAGTATTGTACACAAATACTTATAGTGTACATTAACTACATTTGTCAATTTATTTCCCTTCAGAGAAATTCAATAGATTCATACCATTCGTTCTTTACACACTAATTTTTAACTGTGACTCCACCATACCATCATAAGAAATTAAGTAAGCCACTTTCATTGGTGTAAACATCAAAGTGTCAGCTTCCAATTCATTTCACACCTAATAGGAATAAACATCTGTTTATCATGATGAGCCAACAAGGGCTATTTAAATTACCTGCAAATCGTTTGCAACATTGAATGTGCCAAATGAATAATTTCTTAGTTAATTAACAAAATGT
The DNA here is from genome assembly GCF_949987555.1 of Borostomias antarcticus. Lineage (NCBI taxonomy): Eukaryota > Metazoa > Chordata > Actinopteri > Stomiiformes > Stomiidae > Borostomias > Borostomias antarcticus. The sequence continues at coordinate 37,176,983 of NC_140236.1, forward strand.
CTTAAACCTTCTACATACATTCTCCTCTACTCAACTCATACTCTTTGTATGAGTTGATTCTCAGTTTAAGATCACGCTGATTACAGATAAAAGCCTTCTGATCTGAATGCATGAGAAAGTCTCTATTCCCAATTGCGATTTCAGTAGCTGTATGCTGTAAACGTACACTGACATTCATGCACTGTCAGCCATAGAACAACCAATAGCAGCTCAAATGGATGACTTCTGGGGAAAAAATCTGATTTTAAATCCCTAACAACATATTTTTTGTTTATTCCTGACGGAAACTCTTACTTGGACCGACATTAAACAAAGGTGAGGAAACACAGCTGATGTGCTTCCAGGACAACAAAGACAACATCAAACATTGTGATCATTTTTAATTTCAATTTCAAAGGCGCTTTGGTGACTTTTATTCTTTTTTTTATGTGCTAAAACAATTCAACTGATCTTGAACTTCTTTCTGTCTTTTCTCTCTGGGTCTATGTTTCTGAAGACTTCAAGGCTGCTGACGGAGCAGCAGAGCTCTGTGTTATGGTATATCTTACATACATGTTTAATGAAGCACCGTTGGGTTGAAACTGTGATTTAACATGAGTCTGTAAATAATGAAATGCTGTATAGTTAGAGCAACATAGAACAGCTGTGCAACATGACAGTTTCAGTACAGTTGCAGAAAAGTGATGATCGGAGGACCAGCTGCAACACATTCCTGACTGCACTTCTCAGTAAGAACACTGCTAGTCACTTTACACTTTTCATCCATCATTTATTACTTACTATACCTATTTCCTACTTACTACCTATTTCCTAACTATTTAAAATGTATTTAATACATAGATGAAACTTGAATCTCCTTACCAAAAGCCCAGTTTGGCTCCAGACTCATTGCTCGTATCCCCTCCATGCTGTCCTTGGTCACACTAAAGTGTTTCCTGGCTGAATCTCTGGCCTCCAGTTCCTTTCTCCTCTTGAGCAGCTCTACTAAAGTGCTGGACGAGGCCTCGGTGACCCCCTGAGTTTCTATCTTTCTGGGGTGATGGGGTTCCTGGGGTGACCCCCCCTCGGTGACCCCCTGTGTTTCTATCTCTGCCCTCTTCTTCTCACAGAGCTCTTCTCCCTCCTGTCGAGATGAACCGGGCCTCCATGGGGTGTTGGCCTGGACGCCATGTTGGATCTTCACCGGGATGCCCGTGGGCATCAGGAATAGCCCGTCACTGCTAATGAACTTCTGAGAGACGAAGGGCCGAGAGTGGCCCTGCTTCCCGCTGAGCAGCTGCAGGATGTGCTGGTGCTCCTTCTCGTCCTGGAGCAGCTGGTTGAGGATGCTCAGCGGAGACTTGCTGGTGCTGGTGATAGTCTTACCTATTCGTTTCAGGTGGCCTCTCACATGGTTGGAAAGACCTGTTTTAGTATCAAACCAACCCCAGCACAAGGGGCAAGTGTGCTCACCTTGCAACTCTGGCTTGTCAGCTGTGGAGTCCACAATCGTGTCACAAAAATGAAAACATCTCCTATTGACAATAGTTTGCATATACCACAACATCTCTAACTACCTTTCTACCTATCAATCCAGTAATGAATGTCGTATACTTTAGATTAGTATATACCTTTCTACTACTATACTATTAACACATACTAAAACACCTAGTGTACTACATTATACTCCCATTACTACAGAATGTACAGTAATTACAGCATAGTCACTGATGACTGTAAATTTGATGTCACAAAACAGGAGAAATGAACAAGTGGATCACCTTTCTTGACTCTGCGCGACACCGAGGGAATCTTCCTACGGATGCGCGGCTGACGGTCTTGTGAGGCCACTTGCTCTGGAGAAACCATGTGACGAGCGTCATAACTCAGCCCCACTCTGTGCAAGTGTCCTCGCACGTGATTGGACAGGCCGACTCCAGACTCAAATATGGCAGGACAGTAGGGGCAAGACTTCTGCTCTGTCCCCAGCGCAGGTAGTGCGGGGTCACTCCGAGGGTCAGTGGGTGACTCATCACATACTGCACTTTCAATACACTCCTCCTTGATGGTCAGCTGCTGTATATCACTGCTGTTGGCATCCTCTGTGTCATAATGGTGCTCAGCTGGTCCACTGCCCTCTCTGACCAAAGCTCTCTGCCTGCGTATGAAGTAGCTACGGGCGTAGGGGTTCTTCTCATTTTCACTGCTGTCCAGGAAGTTTGCTGTGGCCTCGCTGGTGTAGTCACTAAAGTCATAGGTGTCCTCATCATCTCCTTCCGTGTCATCAGGGGCGGTAGATCCCTTTAACCTTTGGTGGAGCTTTGGTAAGACATTGTCAACCATCCTGTCGATAGTGTTGCGCAATGGCGTTGACATTTTTCTTTTGGATGGGGACTTCTGAAGAACAGCTTCTACCTTCCTGCCAGCTAAGTCGCTGCCTCCCTGACTGTGATCAGAGTCATAACCATGGCAGAACATCTGGCCTCTGGCATCTGATTTACCTGCCTTGGTTGTGAGCAACACATCAATGTTTGAGGGATATTTTGTCCTCTCTGAGTTTTCTGAGACAATTTGGTCATACTCATGATTGTCTTCCTCAACATAAGGGAGACCTGTTGTCACGTCTATTTTTTCCATTGGTCGCAGAGATAATTTGCTTCGCTTGTCACTCCCCGGCAAAGATTGTGACAGCTTGTTTGTTGTGCTGCCAAGGCTGCACTTGAGCTGTGAGGAGTGGAGACCTTTGTCAGATTTCTGCCTGTTTGTATTGCTCATGTAAAAGTTAGCTTTGTTACTGGACCAATAGGGCAAGTCTGCTCTTTTCCAGAATGCTGGCGTCTTAATACAGAACTTTGGCTTTAGCTCCAATGGTTTTATATTAGCTTTTTTGGGCTGGTCAGTTAGCTTATATTGACTGCACATAGATTCTGTGCGGACAGACACTTTGTTAAACTGTGGACTTTCATCATCATCATCAGACAAAGCCTGGTGTATCAGCTCAGTATGCCTTTTGAGGACGTTTTCATTTTGGGTACTGAATGAACACACGTTACAGTGAAACAGAGGAATTGTTTCCGCCTCGTCTTTTACAATGCTCATGTATTTGGGCTGGTGTTTACTAAAGTGCACTTTGTGCAAGTGTGCCTCAAGCTCTCGTTCTGTTAGAGACACGTAGTTGCACTCCTCACAGCAGAAGAAGCGCTTGTCTCTCTCGTGGGTCTTGGCATGCTGGACGAACGTGTTGGGGCAGTTAGTCCCGAACACACACTGGGGGCACTGCAGTCTGGCATTTCTCCCCTCGTCTGGAGGTTTGCTAAGCCCCTTGATTTCCTCCATGAGTTTCTCTCGTCTCTGCTGGTGGATAGTCATGTGCTTCAAGAGAGAGTTGTGAGCGCGGAAAGAACGCCCACACTCTCTGCATATAAAAGGTCGGGGAACATTCTCACGGCGCACCTGGTTATGCCCGTCTAAATGATACATCATATGTCTATGCAAATGTCTTCTTTCCTTGGAAGTGACATGGCGCTTTGTGCGTGGAAAGAACGGTGTCTCTGGTTCAGAGCGCTCTTCTGTCTTCAGCTGTTGATGTTTTGTAATAACGAGGTTGTCTACACGCTGGGTGCGATTGTCCTCATCGCAACCGTCCTCTGAAACTCTTGTGACGACAGAGTCAAACTTGTCGTCGTCGTCATCATCACCGTCGTCGTCAATGTGCGTGTCTTCATTTGCGTCAATACAGCCGTTGTACACTTTATCTGTGTGTTCTGGCGTGTGAACTTTGTGCTTCCGCTGTCTTTGGCTCACATAACGAATACCTCCAGCCTTTTCCTCCAAGCTTCTGCTCACAGAGTGGCCGTTCCACAAGAAGCGTATGAACTCTTTTTGAGGTTCCCAGTTTATGTCCGCGTCGTTGTCAAAATCGTCTGAGGAGCTCTCTGATGACTCTGTGTTGAAGTTGGCACGTATTCCTTTGTTCATCAAGATTTGTCTAATAGGCATCTGTTCTGGACTGTGTCCTGGTAGCGCGGTGTAGGGAAGTTCCTCCTCGCTCTCCTCGGTGTCGGACGGCGGCGGGTTGGCGCCTGGCAGCGTGTCTAGGACGGGTCCTGCTGGGTGCTTCCCCGCGTCTGATTGAAGCTCAGTGGGTGGCAATAACACCTGAGGGCCTATGTCCTTCTCCGGTTGCCGCTGTGTATCCAGGACATTGTTGGGTAAAATGCCGCCTTTGTTCAGGACACAGCGCTCCTCTGAGGTGGAGTGTGAACCAGGTCCATTAACAAGTGCTCCTGAAGGCAATGAATTGCCTGCGTGGGGAACAGCAGGGACACTGCTGTATACAAATGGCTTCGGCTGGGCTCCATTTAAAGGGTTTTGGTGTGTGTCCGAGGACAGCTGCTCCGACAGACCTGCAGCATTGTTCTTCAGGGAGGACGTGTGACTGTGAACTGGGTCCTGGGTGGGACCTGAGCTGTCAGACGCTGGTTCCACATCTTTGTCCTCTTGTGCATTTGGCTTCAGGTCAGCCATCACAGCATTGCACTATGAAAAAGAATATTACAAAATCAACTTAGAGAATGATTAAATTTGAGTCAATGGAAAATACAGGATTAAAACAGTTGCCTAAATGAGCTGAATTGAAATGCATAGGGCAGCTGACAGCTGTAAAAAAAATACACAAAGTGAATTATTTCAAAGTCAAACCATAATAAAAATACACCAATTATTATCTTTTTCACATTGGGAACCAGTCGCTGTTAAGTAGCAGTTTTGCCATCCTCCCACTGTTCTACAAAATGAGAGTGGTATTCTGTGCTGAATTATGATTTCCTAACACCCTCTCCCGCCACCATTCACAACAAACCCTGCTGTTAGCACTGGATACCCTGGTGAGCATGCTTAATTATGTGAGCACACCTCTGGGATACAACCTTCCTGTTTCTCCCCCTAAAGTTCTCAGCCGCCTGCTAAAATTGACCAATTTCCATGGGAACAACGTACACTTCCAATGAGATCATATTCTGTCTTATCACTCTCTGATGGTGCCAACACAGATCCCAGCACGAGACTGTTGTTGCTTGAATCCTGACAAATTGGCAAGCACAACACACATACACACACACGCGCACACACACGCACACGCTGTATAGTTACCCACATAGACATCCATTCACAGTCAAGGCAGATTTCTGGATGTAAGACAGATAACTGTTGTTTAAATATCCTTATTAAAATCCACTGAAAGGGGTGAACATAAATAAGTGAAAACAAGGTTATAATATCCAGTGCTTTCTCAGTATTGTGAGACTGAGCTGAGGCAGAATGTACTGTACTGTATTTCAGGGTTGTTTTAGCCCCACTAGACATATGCTCGCTGGAATTGGCATCCAATGCTGGCTGCTCTCTACAGGAAGCAGCGTCGCTAACTACGTGGTAAATTCAGTGTTAATGAGTGGCTTCACTGTTACCACCTCAGAGCTAAAACCTTCCGAGCTCCATATTCCCCCCATCTGTTGTGGTGCTAGGGGTTTGCAGGGAGAACAGACGCTCCACATTTAAAGTGAATTTCACTGCTACCTCCCACCCCACCCCCTCCAAACAGCAGGGTGGCAAAGCCATCAGAATATAATTTCATCTTGAAATGTACTAGGCCTCATTAGCAGCCAACTCAGACACAATTCTGTTCCCTATAACAACCAGGGTTCACCAGCAATGCGATTTTTTATTATTAATTTTCTTTTATGCTTCATTTAGTCAATGTTAAAAGGCTGACTTGGTCTTGCCGGGAGATATTTACAAGGATTATGATCTTAAATACATTTAAGCCGTATGCACAGATCGATATGTTTTACCAATCCTGTTCTGTGTTTTCCCCAAGACATCTCCACAGTCTGTAATGATTATGCTGGAATGAGATACACAGGGAGAACCACTAGGTTCTAATGGGACAAGTAAAATAGCACTAACTGCAGCACCTTTCACTCAAGTACGTACAGTAGGGATGTGTTAGTACAGTAGGGATGTGTCATCATGTAAGTACAGTAGGGATGTGTAAGTACAGTAGGGATGTGTCACTGGGGTTTCTTTCCTACTGTTCTCTTTATTATTCTATTTTTTGAAGGTCTATCAGCACGTGCAGAAACACTCTTATTGCACCTCATCCTGAGGTTACTGCAGAAAAAAGAGAGGCGATAATTGCATATTATCATAATTATTCTGTAGTCCCTGAAGTGAAAACCTTTCTGGAATATTTAATAATCAGCTTGTCTGAGGGGTACTTCCCTCCTCTGAACCTCACATACGCTTGTGATCTTAGTCCTGATCATCACCACAGCCTGGTTTTATCAACTAGAATTTAAATAAATAAATACAAAATATTACAAACTTTTTTTCTTATGTTACCGGACAGAAGAGATTCCGTCTTTATGTTGCCCCAGTCTGTTGACATACAGAGGAAAATACTGGTGGCAAATCACCATGGTTAGAACACTCTGCATACTTTCAAGTGTACTTGAAACAGATCAACACCTGTGTCCAGTGTCCAAAGAGTGAACATATTGTAATGCTTACTGAGTGCCACAACAGAACATCAACAGAAGGATTTAGAGGGAGGAGGAGACTCTGGTTTGGTGCTCAAGGCTCAGATGAGATGTGGGATGTCCAAGTGAATTCCTCCTTCCTGCTGGACGGTGGGCTCAGTCTGGCAGCGCTGCGGAGGCCGTGCTGGACGGTGGGCTCAGTCTGGCAGCGCTGCGGAGGCCGTGCTGGAGCCCAACTGGGACCGGTCAGACAGACCATTTCAGCTGCCGAGCTGTCTGTCTGGATCAACACCCATCCTCGTATCTCCCTGCCCCCACATTCACTGGAAAACCATCAAAACAAGGGGGGCACAGCCCCTCAAGTACTGCACTCCACAACTTCCTCAGCTAATGGGATCTATTGATTTATTTGACACAATGTGTATTTATGAAGCTGCCTCTCAAGTGTGAGAGAGTATCAAAGCATGGCTCAAAACAAACAGGCAGAGATTCAGCTTGACACTTCAGCAATCCCAAGGAGAGTGTGTTCTCTCCTCGCCACAGCGGAGAAACGGCACTCAGCTCAGTGCAACTGCTGGCCTATTGAGCCTGGAAATGACGGCACAGACCCAGACGCGCACTGGAAGAACATTGAGGGAAATGATGAACATCCAGCAGGAATGCGGTCTAGACTGCTGTAACGTCCTCAGATACTTCACATAGCTATTCCACAACTACATTTAGAAGCAGAAAACTCTTACCATTGCTTATCTACACATAATGAGGAGTTTCATAGATTATGTTGGACCGGATTAGGTTCCATCGTATTTGCCCAAAATGCTTGTCAACCAAAGGTCATTTCCATAATAATGGCCTCCAGTGTCCCTAATGGGATTTGGGCTGTGATTCCGTATGCCTGTATCCTGAGCAGGCACCATCAGCCCTGTCATCCTGACTCGTGCAAATGTAATTACACAAAGCCTTTGATATCCAAACTATGTAATCTACCACTAGAATAACGAGACACGCTGCATGTATTTGACTCAAATGGTATAATGAGAGGCCCTGTTTGAGTCACTCAGGGACTCATCCAAATGGCTGATATGAGCTCAGTGCCCTACAATGGATATCTGATTGAGGTTTGTTGAACCTAGAATCAAGTAGAATCGCTAAAAATACATAATAGGGTTAAATTCATAATAAATACATTAAAAGTGATGAAATAATGGGACACAATTATTATGGAAATGCTTTTAGCAAAAATAATGGATAACAGCAAAAGAAGAAATAAAAAGGGTTTGGGGCTTTAGTCTCAAACAAGTCAATGGCTTCCAAAGAACTACAAAAAGACACATAATCAAGGGGGTGACGCAAAGTTGAGCAAACGTGGACCCTAAACTGGTGGGAGATGTGTGAAGTGCGGCCATGAACACATCCTGACTAAACCTTCAGGGCCTCATCAGTGTAAAAAAAACAAAAAAACTCACAAAAACCCCCTCACCCCAAAACACCCCTTGCCCCCCTTTCCAAAAAAGAGAGAATAAATGAATTAGTTGTGATGGAAGAATTGCTGATGGAAAAAAGGTATAGCAAGAACATTCAGAGTGATAAAAGGGGACAGGGTGCGAGTGACAGTTGGGTTAAGACAGAAGTCATGTTCAATGGCAGGTAGAAACATCAAACGCCAAGTTCACAGGGAGCCTTTGCAACCTTGTCTTGAAGGAGGATTTTCTGTTGTGTGGAGTAGATTATATCTGTTCAAGCTGCTGACACGGCCTCATTTGCTGCCCGTAGTGTTAGAGGGGGATTAAACGATATAAACTTTGAAGCTTTAAACAATACCTTTCAAAATTAAATGGATTAGGGGAGGGATTTCCAAAGGATTTGTTAGTTTTAAACTACTCTCCTTTTTAGGAGGGAAAAAACAGTATTCTGAAATTTCTCAGGCATGTGACCATTTTAATGAGGCGGCTCTCACGTTGAGGAGGGCAGTGGGCATCGGAGAGCAGCGGAGCAGACGGCCCTCATGAACATCATATCTGCTCTGTTTCCATACACACGTTCTCATCGCCCAATACTGAGAGGAAAACAAGCCAAACCGTGGCCAGCAGCCCCACCTACTCAAACAGGGCATGCCTGTGGAAATGCTGTTGAAATTTCCACTCACGGTGTTTTCTTCCCTCATGGCGATGTGTATAAGTTTAAGTGCATATGAAATGATGCATCCTCTAATCTGTTTAAAATATTTGTAGAAGATGCAGAGTGTGCATTGGAGGGTATTTTTATTTATTGGTGGTAGGCTGGATGTTTACTTTTATCAAATGTGATGATTACCATAGAGATATATGTATATTTATACTTTGGGGCAAAGCCAGATATAAGCCGTTGCTATGTTCGGGCATGCTCAGAAGAATTCCTCTTTGGATCAGATGGAAAAAATATCCAACTTTGTCACTGGTGCTTTGCTGTAGACATGTGACCAATCAGATGAAAGAGATTCTCAGTGTCAAACTCTTCTCCAAATTGAGGACAGGCTCTAGTCTGTCGGGCTGACATCAGTGATCTTAAATTTGGAGAAATGTCAAGCATCGCAGATATCAGGATGAAAAACCTCTCATTACCTTTCTTTAAAAGATAATATGAATATCTGGCTCCATCATGAGTACATGGCATGGAAGATAGGTTCCCAGGGCCCTGGCACTAGCTAACTAGACAGCAAGCAAAGGCCAAATGATTTCTCAACACCCATCATCAGTTCTTGTGCACTGCATCATTTTCATAAAAAAAACTTTCAACAACTGAAGTCCTTTCCCAACACAAGTAGGACTGTGATATTCCCAAAGCTAGGACAGACCAAGAACAAGTCGAGCAATACAAGGAATCAAGGTGGACAAAGTATCGTGCTTGTAGTCTCCAATTCAAAAACAAGCACAAAATCTAAATCTAGGGACATCAATACACAAACTGCAGCTGGTCCCATCAAACCAAATCCAACGCAGGATGCTCTCTGACTGATCTGAGGAACTGGGCAGCGGGAACGCTAGCCTTGACAACGGTGGGATTACTGCTTGTCATTTCCCAAGGTCTGGGTAAGGCTCACACACACACACACACACACACACACACACACACACACACACACCGGCGGACACAGACGCATGTGAGATGATTATTCAGTGCTGCTTGTCAATTGCACCTTTTCAACCTGGATCAAGGAGCGGTCTTGCACCAGGGGGCTGCAGCAGTGCCAGTCATTAACATGGGAGTGCCACTCTATCAGCTCCGGCTCCACAGAAATCAAAGGGTCGGCCACAGAAGAAAAGGGGCTAATATTTCCTCAATAACCCCAGAGAGGCTCCATGGAGAGATGCAAATTGCCTCCCAAGAGACCCTGGGGGATGTGAAGGGGAAACTTGCTGGGAGGCAACGGGAAGCTAATGAGTATAATGGTAAATGTATACAAGGAGAACGAGAGACCCTCTCTATTCATACCAATTAATATAATCTTATCAATGGAGCGAGTGGGCGTCTCCCCCTGGCCGCTGATCACAGCCCTCCTCCTCCCACCTCCACCTTGCTAGCGTGTGTATTATTCAACAGAGACGCGGCTCAGTCATTAACCCCGGGGGACGCTGGGCCAGGCCTAAGGGGGTTAAGGGGATTTTAAAAACCTCTCCCTCCCCACAACAAAACATATCTGACCAAATCAAAGAGGCTCAAAAATGCCCCCTTCTGAAGAGTCGACGATCCCCCATTGTTTTGAAACATTGTTTTCTATAGAGCTGATTTTAGAACATTAAAACAGAACTAAACACCACTGGGCCTCCTGCAGACCTGCTACACGTGAGTTAAAACACAGAAAATCTGGGCGCTTATAGGATCAGATGATAATAAGTGATGTGACATGATATAAACTTATTATGCTGTGTACATGATTGCATCAGTGCACCCCCACCCTCCCCCCCAAAATAAAAATCTTATCCTCGGCATGGAATACAGGATTTAGTGAAAGATGGTTTGATCTTTAATTCCTTTTATTTCTCTTGTTTATTCTTTCTACTAACTTTCCCTTTCATTAACTGGTGCAGCAGAATTAATTTAGAATCTCACTTTCACAGTTTACAAAGCAGTAGTTTTCATCAACAACATTTGAACCCTACAGACAAATAAGCATATACAGTACAGAATGTACCAACTGTACCAATGTACCATTTACATTCACAGCGGGGGTTATTGTTTTGTAATGTCATTGTCATGACTTTTACATCAGAAGAAGGTTAAATGCACAGCTCTACATAGAAGATATTGTGTACTTGCAAGTGATGTATACCATTCACACAAAATGTTATTAGGGTTGGTCTGTACGAGGGATGAGACGGTGTGTTTACGGTATTACACAATAATGCGCTGCTGAAACTTCACATTTCAAGTTGCTTGCAACAGTTAATTTTGTAATTTAATATAAGCTTGCTATAAATAAACTGAGCTTAATTGCAATAGTGTGTATTTTCCATCATGTGTTGCACTGTAGTTCCTTCAAAGTAAAGTACTTGTTTTTTTAATGTGTGTTGGGGAGGTGAAATGCCGTATACCGTGAAATACCGTAAACCGTACCGTGTAACTAGATACCGTACCGTAATGCAAAAATCCATACCGTCTCCTCCCTAGTCTGTACATGTGTTACTGATCAAGCTCTCTCCCAAAAAACAGAATGCACATATAATATATTGTTATTTGTCTAAAGGCCTAATTTATGTCAATAAATAGTGGATTTGAAGGCCACCCAAATTTATTTTAGAGACGGGGTAAATTTTATACACATCATACTAGTATCTAAACTATCATTGTTTTTAAAATCCTATTTATACAGAATAAATCTACCGAAACAAAGACTGTAGTTATCTCATGTTTACTGAAAACATCTGTACAGTAAATCCAATTGTTGTTTACCTGCTTAGCTACAGTACATGACCATGTACAGTACGTGTATATTGCACACCCTCCATACCAAGCATGACCAACAGATGGCGCCTGCTGTCATACTGTAAACTGGCACAACAGCCGCCAGAGACACGAGGAAAAGACAACTGTGAAGCGTTGGATAAACGTCCTACATGCGTGGTTTGCACTGTGAGTGGGTGCCATGTGAATGGTATGCTCTGTGAGTGGGTGCCATGTGAATGGTATGTAAGTGGGTGCCATGTGAATGGTATGCTCTGTGAGTGGGTGCCATGTGAATGGTATGCACTGTGAGTGGGTGCCATGTGAATGGTATGCTCTGTGAGTGGGTGCCATGTGAATGGTATGTAAGTGGGTGCCATGTGAATGGTATGCTCTGTGAGTGGGTGCCATGTGAATGGTATGCTCTGTGAGTGGGTGCCATGTGAATGGTATGCTCTGTGAGTGGGTGCCATGTGAATGGTATGTAAGTGGGTGCCATGTGAATGGTATGTAAGTGGGTGCCATGTGAATGGTATGCACTGTGAGTGGGTGCCATGTGAATGGTATGCACTGTAAGTGGGTGCCATGTGAATGGTATGCTCTGTGAGTGGGTGCCATGTGAATGGTATGCACTGTGAGTGGGTGCCATGTGAATGGTATGTAAGTGGGTGCCATGTGAATGGTATGCACTGTGAGTGGGTGCCATGTGAATGGTATGTACTGTGAGTGGGTGCCATGTGAATGGTATGCTCTGTGAGTGGGTGACATGTGAATGGTATGCACTGTGAGTGGGTGCCATGTGAATGGTATGCACTGTGAGTGGGTGCCATGTGAATGGTATGCACTGTGAGTGGGTGCCATGTGAATGGTATGCTCTGTGAGTGGGTGCCATGTGAATGGTATGTAAGTGGGTGCCATGTGAATGGTATGCACTGTGAGTGGGTGCCATTGTTTTCTATAGAGCTGATTTTAGAACATTAAAACAGAACTAAACACCACTGGGCCTCCTGCAGACCTGCTACACGTGAGTTAAAACACAGAAAATCTGGGCGCTTATAGGATCAGATGATAATAAGTGATGTGACATGATATAAACTTATTATGCTGTGTACATGATTGCATCAGTGCACCCCCACCCTCCCCCCCAAAATAAAAATCTTATCCTCGGCATGGAATACAGGATTTAGTGAAAGATGGTTTGATCTTTAATTCCTTTTATTTCTCTTGTTTATTCTTTCTACTAACTTTCCCTTTCATTAACTGGTGCAGCAGAATTAATTTAGAATCTCACTTTCACAGTTTACAAAGCAGTAGTTTTCATCAACAACATTTGAACCCTACAGACAAATAAGCATATACAGTACAGAATGTACCAACTGTACCAATGTACCATTTACATTCACAGCGGGGGTTATTGTTTTGTAATGTCATTGTCATGACTTTTACATCAGAAGAAGGTTAAATGCACAGCTCTACATAGAAGATATTGTGTACTTGCAAGTGATGTATACCATTCACACAAAATGTTATTAGGGTTGGTCTGTACGAGGGATGAGACGGTGTGTTTTAGTTCCTTCAAAGTAAAGTACTTGTTTTTTTAATGTGTGTTGGGGAGGTGAAATGCCGTATACCGTGAAATACCGTAAACCGTACCGTGTAACTAGATACCGTACCGTAATGCAAAAATCCATACCGTCTCCTCCCTAGTCTGTACATGTGTTACTGATCAAGCTCTCTCCCAAAAAACAGAATGCACATATAATATATTGTTATTTGTCTAAAGGCCTAATTTATGTCAATAAATAGTGGATTTGAAGGCCACCCAAATTTATTTTAGAGACGGGGTAAATTTTATACACATCATACTAGTATCTAAACTATCATTGTTTTTAAAATCCTATTTATACAGAATAAATCTACCGAAACAAAGACTGTAGTTATCTCATGTTTGGTATGTAAGTGGGTGCCATGTGAATGGTATGCACTGTGAGTGGGTGCCATGTGAATGGTATGCACTGTAAGTGGGTGCCATGTGAATGGTATGCTCTGTGAGTGGGTGCCATGTGAATGGTATGCACTGTGAGTGGGTGCCATGTGAATGGTATGTAAGTGGGTGCCATGTGAATGGTATGCACTGTGAGTGGGTGCCATGTGAATGGTATGTACTGTGAGTGGGTGCCATGTGAATGGTATGCTCTGTGAGTGGGTGACATGTGAATGGTATGCACTGTGAGTGGGTGCCATGTGAATGGTATGCACTGTGAGTGGGTGCCATGTGAATGGTATGCACTGTGAGTGGGTGCCATGTGAATGGTATGCTCTGTGAGTGGGTGCCATGTGAATGGTATGTAAGTGGGTGCCATGTGAATGGTATGCACTGTGAGTGGGTGCCATGTGAATGGTATGTAAGTGGGTGCCATGTGAATGGTATGCACTGTGAGTGGGTGCCATGTGAATGGTATGTAAGTGGGTGCCATGTGAATGGTATGCACTGTGAGTGGGTGCCATGTGAATGGTATGTAAGTGGGTGCCATGTGAATGGTATGTAAGTGGGTGCCATGTGAATGGTATGCACTGTGAGTGGGTGCCATGTGAATGGTATGCACTGTGAGTGGGTGCCATGTGAATGGTATGTAAGTGGGTGGGTGCCATGTGAATGGTATGCACTGTGAGTGGGTGCCATGTGAATGGTATGCTCTGTAAGTGGGTGCCATGTGAATGGTATGCACTGTGAGTGGGTGCCATGTGAATGGTATGCACTGTGAGTGGGTGCCATGTGAATGGTATGCACTGTGAGTGGGTGCCATGTGAATGGTATGTAAGTGGGTGCCATGTGAATGATATGTAAGTGGGTGCCATGTGAATGGTATGTAAGTGGGTGCCATGTGAATGGTATGCACTGTGAGTGGGTGCCATGTGAATGGTATGTAAGTGGGTGCCATGTGAATGGTATGCACTGTGAGTGGGTGCCATGTGAATGGTATGCTCTGTGAGTGGGTGCCATGTGAATGGTATGTAAGTGGGTGCAATAGCAAATCATCACTGAACATGTGTCAAACTTCAAATACTTCATGGTCATTCTACACTCTGAAATCAAACATGGCGAGTTTAAAGTCCCACTGCGATGTGATAGTTAAGCATATGGCAGTATTAGTATAGACTACTGATTCAGTCAGTATAAGTATAGACTACTGATTCAGTCAGTATTAGTAAGGCCTACTGACTCAGTCAGTATTAGTAAGGCCTACTGACTCAGTCAGTATTAGTAAGGCCTACTGACTCAGTCAGTATTAGTATAGACTACTGATTCAGTCAGTATTAGTAAGGCCTACTGACTCAGTCAGTATTAGTAAGGCCTACTGACTCAGTCAGTATTAGTATGGCCTACTGATTCAGTCAGTATTAGTAAGGCCTACTGACTCAGTCAGTATAAGTAAGGCCTACTGACTCAGTCAGTATTAGTAAGGCCTACTGACTCAGTCAGTATTAGTAAGGCCTACTGATTCAGTCAGTATTAGTAAGGCCTACTGACTCAGTCAGTATTAGTATGGCCTACTGACTCAGTCAGTATTAGTAAGGCCTACTGACTCAGTCAGTATTAGTAAGGCCTACTGATTCAGTCAGTATTAGTAAGGCCTACTGACTCAGTCAGTATTAGTATAGACTACTGATTCAGTCAGTATTAGTAAGGCCTACTGACTCAGTCAGTATTAGTATAGACTACTGATTCAGTCAGTATTAGTAAGGCCTACTGACCCAGTCAGTATTAGTATAGACTACTGATTCAGTCAGTATTAGTAAGGCCTACTGACTCAGTCAGTATTAGTATGGCCTACTGATTCAGTCAGTATTAGTAAGGCCTACTGACTCAGTCAGTATTAGTAAGGCCTACTGACTCAGTCAGTATTAGTATAGTCTACTGATTCAGTCAGTATTAGTAAGGCCTACTGACTCAGTCAGTATTAGTATAGACTACTGATTCAGTCAGTATTAGTATGGCCTACTGACTCAGTCAGTATTAGTATAGACTACTGACTCAGTCAGTATTAGTATAGACTACTGATTCAGTCAGTATTAGTATAGACTACTGACTCAGTCAGTATTAGTATAGACTACTGATTCAGTCAGTATTAGTAAGGCCTACTGATTCAGTCAGTATTAGTAAGGCCTACTGACTCAGTCAGTATTAGTATAGACTACTGATTCAGTCAGTATTAGCATGGCCTACTGACTCAGTCAGTATTAGTATAGACTACTGACTCAGTCAGTATTAGTATAGACTACTGATTCAGTCAGTATTAGTATAGACTACTGACTCAGTCAGTATTAGTATAGACTACTGATTCAGTCAGTATTAGTAAGGCCTACTGATTCAGTCAGTATTAGTAAGGCCTACTGACTCAGTCAGTATTAGTATAGACTACTGATTCAGTCAGTATTAGTAGTCAGTATTAGTAAGGCCTACTGACTCAGTCAGTATTAGTAAGGCCTACTGATTCAGTCAGTATTAGTAAGGCCTACTGACTCAGTCAGTATTAGTATGGCCTACTGACTCAGTCAGTATTAGTAAGGCCTACTGACTCAGTCAGTATTAGTAAGGCCTACTGATTCAGTCAGTATTAGTAAGGCCTACTGACTCAGTCAGTATTAGTACGGCCTACTGACTCAGTCAGTATTAGTAAGGCCTACTGATTCAGTCAGTATTAGTAAGGCCTACTGACTCAGTCAGTATTAGTAAGGCCTACTGACTCAGTCAGTATTAGTAAGGCCTACTGACTCAGTCAGTATTAGTAAGGCCTACTGACTCAGTCAGTATTAGTATGGCCTACTGACTCAGTCAGTATTAGTAAGGCCTACTGACTCAGTCAGTATTAGTAAGGCCTACTGATTCAGTCAGTATTAGTAAGGCCTACTGACTCAGTCAGTATTAGTAAGGCCTACTGACTCAGTCAGTATTAGTAAGGCCTACTGATTCAGTCAGTATTAGTAAGGCCTACTGACTCAGTCAAGGTCTTACCCCTCTTAAGAAGTGAATACCAAAATCAGCACAGGACTTAGTTTAAGGGAGCATTTGCACTGCCAAAAAAGGGCAAACAAATCCTTCAGAAACATAATATGAAAGGACACTCCGGATCTATCCTTCTGAAGGTCATTTCTGAAGACAGAGATTTGCGCCTAGCGGTCGCTGATTGGAGGATTTGTTTCCCAGATATCACTGAGAGGATGGAAAGGAAGGTTAATCACTATGTAACTACCCATATGTATAACGCTAGTCTCAGAATGCCAGATTTCATTCAGCACAGCCATGAAACCCCAACATCAGCATAATTGCACCTAACCTGTGCACCTCACACTCAAATCCCTAAAATATCACAACCCACTCTGAGAATAAATGGACATTTTAATGAGGAAAGTGCTGACCACAACCTTGATGGATATCACAGAAAGGTTCAGCTGCCTTGAAACGTCTGCCTTTACCCTTTTAATCAATCAAGATCCTGGATTTAGGTTTTGGTTGATTGGATCTCAGTGAAACAATAGGCTTCGGTGTCGATAGAAGACTGGCATTGCTTGCACTGATCCTAAAATCTACTAAGGATTTACAAAATGCCTTTACCACTGTCTCTCGTCTACTGTGGTTCGGTATGGAGTCAAGATTTGATTTGCTTACTACATACTGTATGGGATAAAAACTGAAATAAATAGGATGAACGTTTGAACATCTTTATATCAATAATATGGAGCTCCAGCATTTATCATCTTCATCTTTAATAGCACTTGTAGTAAGAGATACAGATACAGTATTGCTTTAGTATTGTTGTTAATCTGCAATTTCCTCGAGTGGAATTAAAACATAAGTGATGATATTCTGCCCCTTAGTGGTGGAAGTGGTCCATAACCTGACAGAGATATCCCTGGTAACAGGGTTGAGCTAGCGATGCTGGGCTGGCTTGGGGCTTCATTCTCCTTTAGATTGAGAGCAATCTTCTCCTAATGGAAAATACTGTATAGTATTTGAAATCTGTCATTAAATCAACTACCAATTCACTTTCTTCTGGATTCATTTGTGGCATAAATTACTCATTCAAACATGGGAATCCCAAAGACAGAACCCAGCAGACCATTTTCAGCATTACAAGATTTGCACACACCACGTGACAACTTATTCACCCATAAAGAAAAATCATTTTTTGAAATCATTTTGAAAAAAAACAAATGTTTTTCAGCAGTCTCTCTCTCTCTCTCTCTCTCTCTCTCTCTCTCTCTCTCTTTCTCTGACGTCTGTTTGGAAGACTTGAAAAATAATTTTGGTACCATCAGCAGGCTTGTTACCGCCTACGACCTGCCAAGAACCGACACATGGAACTGATGTCTCTGATTGAATGTGACTGGTGATCACACCCAGCTATAGTATCACAGCATTTCACACGTCTGATCTACAGCTTCAGGTGTTAAACCAGTATGTAGACACACAAGCGTGCCTCTGAATCCCAACACCTACACGCCGAGAGTCACATGATGACTTCCGTTCCATATCTGTCACAGTTCCCTCCTTACATTCTACAATGTGATGAACATGTGACGACGGAACACAAATTAAAGAGATCATGTAAATGGTGTAATCTTATCTCCTAAAGGACACTGATTTGATTGTCAATCATATCAGTGTGATTGTCAGTCATACATCCCAGTGGGTGACATGCAGTTGTGTCTTATGATACAGTACGTCTACAAAATACTACTGTTGTCATGCAGTGTTTTTGATGACAGACGGCCAGTCCTTACCAGTGTATTCCAAACCGAACAATCTTCTAAAAATCGACCTGTTACAAAGAAATGAAAAAAGGTTCATTATTAACAGGCTTCTTTAATACTGATTTCTACTTTGACAGGTGCAGTGCAGTGTCTATATAACGTATGCAGTATGTATAGCTACCATAAGACAGATAAAGACACTTTCTACATCCTGTTTTTGTTCCCTCTGAAGGACATCGTATTACAGTACAATAGTCTGCCATGCAATTCAGCATGGCCTCAATACTGGACATTTCCTGTGGGTTAACTAGTTGAAAGCGTGATACTGTGAAGCACATGATGTGGCTTTGCCCTTATTTCCTCCACCACTAAATAGATTCCTTCAGTTCTCAATGTTCTTGGTAAATCCACCTGATTACTGAAACACCTCCTATCCTCAGCTGCAGGCCAGAATCTCCTCAGCTGAGTTGCTAATTCAGGACCGTCGTCCCATTAAAGAGCTCCCTGGCGTCTTCATCTAGAGCTGCGTGAGCAGACCGTTAACACAGCAGAGAACACAACTGTTTGCTATGCTGGGCATAATGGGAATTCAGGCTTCTTGGTTAAAATATTTGACCTTGTCAAGTGACACATAATCAATCTGTGGATAATATGCCATTGGATTACACTGAAGATAACATTTTGTGGATCTCTCTACCTGTGGATCTCTGTCTCCTCCTCTCTGTTTGTGTGTGTGTGTTTGTTTGTGTGTGTGTGTGTGATATTTTTCACAAATTAATCAGTTTGTTAATAACAATGTCATTTTATTTCTATAGCACCATTCATACAAATCAATGTAGCACATAGTTCTTTACATAAAAAAGAGATGGATAAAAACATAAATTGTTTAAAATAAAACAGATATATATATATATATAAATATATATATATAAATGTTGGATTTTTGTAAAACAATAAAAAATAAAAAAATAAAAAATAGAGAATACAAATTAAGAGCAGTTCAAGATATAAATATAAGTAAAGCTATGTGATAAAAGCCATATTAAACAGGTATGTTTTAAGATCTCGCTTAAAAGTTGCCACGGTCTCAGACATTCTCAGGTCCTCTGGCAGGGTGTTCCAAAGGCCGGGGGCAGAAGAACTGAGGGCTGCCTCCCCATGCCTCTTAGTCCTGGCTCTAGGACCTCCCCATGCCTCTTAGTCCTGACTCTAGGACCTCCCCAGGCCTCTTAGTCCTGACTCTAGGACCTCCCCATGCCTCTTAGTCCTGGCTCTAGGACCTCCCCATGCCTCTTAGTCCTGGCTCTAGGACCTCCCCAGGCCTCTTAGTCCTGGCTCTAGGACCTCCCCATGTCTCTTAGTCCTGACTCTAGGACCTCCCCATGCCTCTTAGTCCTGGCTCTAGGACCTCCCCATGCCTCTTAGTCCTGGCTCTAGGACCTCCCCAGGCCTCTTAGTCCTGGCTCTAGGACCTCCCCATGCCTCTTAGTCCTGACTCTAGGACCTCCCCATGCCTCTTAGTCCTGGCTCTAGGACCTCCCCATGCCTCTTAGTCCTGGCTCTAGGACCTCCCCAGGCCTCTTAGTCCTGGCTCTAGGACCTCCCCATGCCTCTTAGTCCTGACTCTAGGACCTCCCCATGCCTCTTAGTCCTGACTCTAGGACCTCCCCATGCCTCTTAGTCCTGGCTCTAGGACCTCCCCATGCCTCTTAGTCCTGCTCTAGGACCTCCCCATGCCTCTTAGTCCTGACTCTAGGACCTCCCCATGCCTCTTAGTCCTGACTCTAGGACCTCCCCATGCCTCTTAGTCCTGACTCTAGGACCTCCCCATGCCTCTTAGTCCTGGCTCTAGGGCCTCCCCATGCCTCTTAGTCCTGACTCTAGGACCTCCCCATGCCTCTTAGTCCTGACTCTAGGGCCTCCCCATGCCTCTTAGTCCTGACTCTAGGACCTCCCCATGCCTCTTAGTCCTGGCTCTAGGACCTCCCCATGCCTCTTAGTCCTGGCTCTAGGGACTGTTAAAAGCTCAGTGCCAGAGGACCTGAGGGGCCTACTAGATGTATATTTTAAAAGCATGTCTGACATGTATTTAGGTGCATGATTGTGTATGGATTTATAGTAATAAAATAATCTTAAAATCTATTCTACACTGACAGGTAACCAGTGTAGTGATTTTAAAACATGTGTGATGTGAACCCTCAAAGCAAAGAGTCCAGCAATGTTTCTGGTCTGGCATCTGGTATTCAGTGTGAGTGTTTTTAAGTGCATCGATAGTCTCTCTCTTTCACCTTTTTCACCAATGATCAATACTTCAGTTTTGTCTTGGTTTAACTGGCGGAAGTTCTGTGGCATCCACACATTTATGTCTGCCATACATTCTATCAAACGGTTAACTGAGCTGTAGTCGAGGGGTGTCACAAAAATGTAGCTAATGTTGTTCCTTCTCATGATATCATGTAGAGGTAAATGTACAGACTGAAAAGTAAGGGCCCTAGAATTGATCCTTGTGGGACGTCACATGTCAGCTTTGAGCTGTGGTCACCAAGGGCAATGAAAAACTCTCCGGCAGTTAAAGCGGCAATAAGCGATTTCCTGCCACTAGATGGCAGTAAGAGACTTGTTTACAAACGAAAGACCTAAAACGTTTAAGGCACGGGGGCGGAGCAAATGTACGGGCTGTAATTTGACAACACAGGCATAAATGCTGGAATAACAAGACATGGCAACTAGTAGGGGTGAGTCATTGAAGTTGGATACTATTAAAGAACAATTCAAATATATGATTTTGTAGCCTATAAACACATGTAATATGTGTCTTGTTTACAATGAACATAAACCAAACCAGACCAGTATTTTTAGTAATAAATTGAATGTGGCTACAGATGCTGTTATTTTGAAAGACTCAATTAACCAGCGGAGTCAGAAATCGGCAGAACAACAGCGGTAGCCATCATTATCTCTCGAGCGAACATTTGTCAGACCCTATATTTGCTATTGAAGAAAAACACTGACGATGGCAAAATACTATGCAATTTGTGAAATCAAGGATCCACCTGCACCGGCGGGAGTGAGTTGGTGAATTGGTTGCCAGAACGCCGCAAATAGTCTAAAGAACTCAGGTAAATGAAATAGTCTAAAGAACTCAGGTAAATGAAATAGTCTAAAGAACTCAGGTAAATGAAATAGTCTAAAGAACTCAGGTAAATGAAATAGTCTAAAGAACTCAGGTAAATGAAATAGTCTAAAGAACTCAGGTAAATGAAATAGTCTAAAGAACTCAGGTAAATGAAATAGTCTAAAGAACTCAGGTAAATGAAATAGTCTAGAGAACTCAGGTAAATGAAACATCTGTGCGCCGGGTGTCGTCTTTTGTGTGTGTGGGATCGCATATTTTTTGTTTTGATGAACTAACTTTCTAGAGTAGGCTAGAGCTAGATGGTTAGCATGGTGCACCCACCTCGCATCCCCGCCCTCCTAGACGTTTTGTTGTTGTTGTTGTTGTCCTCGTTATTTTGCTTCTGGGGACTTGTCAACGCATTTCGACACGGCAAATCCCCAGAAGTGCAGACTTTGTGAACATGCTTTGTTTACATGGAGCATTTATAGTCAAGGAAACCACATTTTTCTTTATTGAACCCAATGTTGTTCTGGGGTGGAATTATCCTTTAAAGATGCTATGGCTCAATGATATCAGGTGGTTTTAATTAGTTTTGACAAAATATGAAAAAAATCAGTTATTGCAGCTTTAAATTAGTCTTAAACCAGTCAAGGACTGGACCGGAGAGGCCGACCTAGTTCTCCAGTCTTCTAACAAGGATATTATGATCTACCGTGTCAAACGCTGCCCTCAGGTCCAGGAGGACAAGGACAGCAAGCTTTTTCGAGTCAGCATTGATTCTATGGTCATTGACAACCTTGACCAACTCTGTCTCTGTGCTATAATGAGGGCGAAAGATGAGTACAGAAGATGATGAGTACATTTTTTTCTAGAATTTTACTTAAAAAAGGGAGTTTGAAGATTGGTCTAAAATTACTGAGGACTGAGGAGTCTAAGTTGTTTTTCTTCAGAATGGCTTTTACCAGCGCAGTGCTGATAAGGGTTGCAAAGGGGGGGACATTTTCCGGTAAGTCTCAGGAAACTTTCCGGACATTTTATGGGAGGTTAAGCACGGGAATTTGGGAAATGGTGATCATTTTTTGTAGCTTATAACAGCTTTTTGGCCACTATTTAATTGGACACTAGGTCAGGGTCAATTGGCTACCAAATTGCAATAACAGCTTTTTTTTTCAACAATTTGTTTATTTTATATACTTATTTTAGGATTTTATCACGTTTTCATCCAATTTGGTAGCCAATTGACCCTGACCTAGTGTCCAATTACCCTCTACTAACTGTTGAGGATTCGTCACACAACCCAGCTGGTCTGCAATGTGAAAGGGAGAGACAACTCTTGACTATCTCAGCTCGCAACTGTAATTCCAACACCAGACAGGGTTGCTGTTGTGTGACGAACTCTCAAGCAGAGATTAAACTAACCACCCTCGGGGAGCAGTTACCCAATAGACCCCTCCCTCTGGGATACGGCCATACTCAGATCTGGCGAGACCACCGGTTCCTGGTAAGCAGCTGCACTGTAACACAATGCATTAGACCGCTACACCACCGCACACCCCTATAACAGGGAAAACATAACATGCTATTTTAGATCTTGCAGTGTGATCTTGGTTAAAACAACCTGATTTAATGCAAATTCAGTTGAATTTCAACTGTACTGTGCGTTCATCCATCACATGTGCAGTACATTCTTCCATCACGTGCACAGCTAATTCCTAGCATCCTACACACTATAAGAGGGCTGTAGAATCCATTACAGTTCTACTCACAAATAGATTAAGCAAAAAATGACATTTTTAAAATTTGTATTAGAAATGTTTGCATGGATTTCTGCTTATAACAAAACAAAATGTTTATATTTATGTCTGTTTATGACAAATTACAGATGGCATAAATAGGCCCAACATTCCCAGTTCATTCCTGTTAATTCCCATAAATTCCTGTTAATTCCCATGGAAAGTTTCCATCTTTGAATATTCATGGAATTTTGCAACCCTAGTGCTGATGGAACAATGCATGTACTGAGGGAGCAATTAACAATAGCTAAGGTGTCCAGGATACAGAGTTAAAAACACTCTTGAAGAACTGGGTGGGAATAGGATTGAGGGGGCTGGTAGACAATTTAAATTCTGACGCCACTTTGCTCAACATCTCTGTGTCAACCTGTGTAAACAGGTTCATAACACTGCTCCATGGAGGAAGAGGGTAATTAAGCACAAGATTTGGTTTCAAGTGACTGGGTGATATTCATCCTAATCTGTTATCTTGTCTCTAAAATATGCTACAAATTCCTCACATGTACACTTGGAGGTAGAGCACATGTATAGGAGCAGGTGTATAGGGGGCGGGATTTAAGAGGTTGTCAATTGTTGAGAAAGCGCCGGAATTGTTTTCATTTCTAGAAATCAATTTTTGAGAGGTGATCTCTTCTAGCATGTCCTACGCCCTTATTAAAGAAGTGATCTCTTCTAGCATGTCCTACGCCCTTATGAAAGAAGTGATCTCTTCTAGCATGCTACGCCCTTATTAAAGGAGTAAAGATGTTCTTTAGAATATTGTGGTGGACCTGTAGTAGCCTACTAGCTTGGTCTTCCTCCATGTGCGCTCAGCTCTAATGCATGTTCTCTTGTTTTATCTCCTTGTTCCTCCCTGGAGCTTTTTGTTTAGCTACAACCTTTTTCAGGCCTACAATAGTTTGAGACCCTTAGTTTGTGATCAGAAGGTCAAGGGTGTGACCTCAGTTGAGTGGGTCCAGTAACATGTTGACTAAAGACTATTGAATTCAGGAGGTTAATGAAGTCCCTGGCCTTTGAGTCACCCTCATTATCTACATGCACATTAAAACCACCAGTGATAATAATCATATGCAGATTAAAACCACCAGTGATAATCATAGTTTGTGTTTATTATCTCAACATATTTTGCAAACCTTTATCCACATAATAGCATCATCCCTGAACTGGTTTTAACTATCCTGAGTTTAAGAAATAGATCTAAAAAGTGTTCAGATAAGTAGGTGTTGCAAATAGTCTAGATTTGTGAACTTGGGACACTTTCATAGGATAACCGATGCCAGCCTACCGCAGCTGCACGCTAGCCCATTCCTACATGTCATTATTAAGACTGGCTGACCTTGTAAAGCCACGACAGCACCTCGCATGAAGGACGAGTCAGATCGATGTATGGCTCATTGAGGTCTGATCAGGTCTGATCAGGGAATAACGGCAGGTTGCGACACGTAGCCTACGCGATGATGATTAAGCTTTCAGTTTGGTCGCACAAAAACAAATGTGTGCGTTTGTGAGCGTGTTAGGCTGGTAGAAAGGTGGGACGGTCACGTCCACGGTTGATCAATACATCGCACAGTAGCCTAACCTACTAGTGAGCATGCTACTTCTGTCCGAAGCTACAGTATCTGTGCCAGTTTCCTCTGTGCTCCATGTCAAGCCCAAAGCCCAAGGACTCCAAATCCCCACTAACAGCCTCATATAGCTCATATACAGTGTAGACTCGCACACTAGCCCACTATCAGGCTGACTACCTGGGTAACGACGTGAAGTTTGAAGACCTACCTCCTTAACGCAGGAAACAGAACGGTAACAATTGTCAAGTTTGATATTACACTTGACACTGTACGTTTTTCGTCCTCCATCCTTTAGACTGTCGCCATTTTGCTTAAAATTCTGCAGGTTAAACTATAATTCTGAGAGGGGTTCATGGTGTGGAACGAGGAATATGTTCACGTCAACTGAGCAGTTACTCTGACCATATTTTACACGGTCAGCATTAGAAACACGACGTATGCAATGTTATCTGATATAACTTAATAATTTATGTTCATTTATTCTCAAATGATGACAACAATCTGAGTGCTATAAATAACTGTCCCCTGCTCCTAATATGGATTATCCCTGGCAGAGTGTGCAGAATTCTTGGGAAAGCATAAGTTGCAGTTACTGTACAAAGAAGGTAAAAAAACAGCATGGTGTCATCTGAGGGCTGGGAGTCTATGTGCTTGTTACCTTGTGACTGACTGAACTAGTCTATTATCCCACAACACACAGTGTTGAGTGTGACACAAATGCACACAGTATTTGGCTGTGATGGTTGGGATATTGCCAGAAGTCATACAGTAGTTCTTTACCGTCTGTAATGGAGTGAATAGTATTTAAGCAAATCTGATTTGTAATACCCACAGTGCAATGCACCTTGGCTAGTATTACAACTTGGTGTTACACACCTACTGTACAGTGCAGCTGTCCCTTGTAGCCCAAGCCAAGTAGGCTATCTCAGTAGCTACAATGGAACACAAGGATTAGGACTTTGGCATGAATAGTCATATTTAATGATGACTGCTTGCTATGATGTTGAAACTGGGGATTACATTTGCCTTTTCTATATTAACCTTTTACTGGTGAAAATATGCTACTGTTATATCATTTATGTGTTTTTTTTTACTGTACTCACACAAAACCAGACAGCTTTAACCCTCATTTAAATTGTATAATGATCATAACACACTGAAAATGCATTATTGATGTTATTACATTATTAATTTGCCAAGAACATGCCCTCAACCCATTTTTGTTGTTGTTATGTATAAGTAAACAGCAAATCGAATGTTTCCACAAGTAAATTCTTAAACATTTCAGAAACCATGTGTCAGTCAGGCAATGCATTCTCATACAAAAGTTTGTTAAATGGCACCAGTGAACACACAAAAACAACTTCAGTGACAATCATTTTGTTGTTTGAACACTAACATATGATTTTGGACCCAGGCCTATTGTGTGTCCCATGTTTGGCCTTAACATGCAGCCAAACAGTATGCTGTAGTAGGCTAGTGTATGGAAAAACACCCTCCTTAAGTTAATAAATCATATTTCTATCTCACATTAACTTTTCAATCGCAAATATGCCACTAGATATACATTAAATTCATATTTTTTGTTGTTGTTAAGTGATTTTTTCCTCTGGTACAGTATGTTTTGATTCCATGTTTAATGACATCAAATTTAATTTTCAAAGCCTTGTTTACAGCTTTTTCCATTACAATAGCCTGTGACCCCTCAGGATGCGTTTCCCTTTGAACTTTCATTGAACATACATACAAAAGAAATACACTAATACCAAGAAACCCGCTTGTTTTACCCTCCTCTTCTCCACATTCTCTCAGTTCAGAATAGATTTAGGAATCCATAACTACATTTCTAATCTGGTCATTTAAATGTACCATAAGATGTCTTCAGTGTTCATAACAGGGCCATGGTATATTTTGCTTCTGTTATTAATGTATTGTAAGTCCCTTTCCCATATTCCAATTAGAAACTCATTCCACCCTCGATGCAAGGTCACTCATGTTCAGATGCACATGAGACCAATGTCACACGATACTAAAATACTATAACTCTCCATAGTGTTGAAAAACAGACGTAGGGATGGACAGATGTGAAGGTTTTACTCAGCGTGTAATTTTACTCTGTGTGCTGTGCAGTACACCCAAATGGTTTTATGGAGCAAGATCTTGTGAGTTTCTCACATCTATGAAACTATGAAATATGTATTATATAAAACAAATGTTTATGACGAAAGGTCTTTGTATGTACTGTACTTGGTGCCGTTGACATTGGTAAGTAGGCTACTAATATAAACAAGAAACATACAATAGACAAAAAAATACATTCTGAAATCTCCACAAAATCTGGTTTATTTAATATTTATAGGATGGGCAAAATATATCTTATTGAATTATTAAATGTGTGGAATGTAGATCATGAATCATTAATGCTGATATATTGGGAAAATACTGCTTAAGAACATTAATCCACTGATATTTAGCTGTGCAGCTCTACAGGAACTTTAAGACATGGATCTTCATTCAAGAGTGATGGGCAATGGATTCCCAAATGTAGTCATTTTAGACATGTGTGTCTCTCTGTAACCTATTCGTATGATAATGTATGTACTCAGATGACAGTGAGCACAATGTGCTTCCAAAGAGTGTTGTCTCTGTGTGAGATACAGTATAGGGATTCTCAGAGCATGGAATTCTTTTAATGGACTGCCAACCGTATGTTACAATTAGATTTCTTTTGGTCTGCAAAATGAGAGCGAAAATATCTAACAATGTATTATGCTGTTTGTGCCTCGCTGTACTAGTCTACTAGTTATCATCTGCAATTTATTTCCTACCTTGGGGTAGTGCAAGACATTTTTCTCCATTTTCAGTGGCTCACTTTTTTCTTGATCCTGCATGCTGCCGACTAAACTCTTGCCTCCAGCCATGGTGTTGGAACATCACAGAAAACTACATCATTATACTGAAGCCAGTTAACAAAGAGAGAGGCAGAGAAGCAGTTTAAATCATGGGGCACCAGACAGAATACATAAGATTACAGAGATCACCAGCTCACTGGAGGAGGTTTGCCTGTAAGGTTCATGCTTTCATCCCCTGTATTCCTCCAGCAGCTCTGGGACTCTGAGTCACTAATGAAAGCTGTTTCAGGCCTCAGCACACGTTTCAGTTCAAGGTCATTTATTTCCACCGCCTGTCCTAAGGACTTACGGTCAAGATTTTAACATTAATTTGACATTCCTATCAGTATCATGGCATTTTTATGCTTCATTATGCTTTCATACATTTGGAAGGTCAACTTCTTCACAGCGTTGACCAGACAGCTATTGAAACTGTTTTGGCATCTGTACACAGAGACTTGTCCAACAAGGCTGTATTAGCTAGCTAGCTAGCTAGCCAGAAACTGTTCTGATGCACTGGTGAGATCCATTTCTAAAACCCCTGACAGAATGTATAGCCTTGAATTAGGCAGTCCAGTGTGTAATGTTAACTAACAGTCTAACTAATGAATGATAACGTTACTCAGAGAGACAGATAATTGACACCAGCTGCTGACACTGTAGCATTATAACATGTAATATTGTAATAATGTAATAACAGCTGCACAGCCACCAGGGTCAGCAACTTCGTTATCACGTCGACATCACCATGGTACTCTGGTAGTCAAGACTGATGTCGCTTGTTTTCTTCTGGAAAATGGTCATGAGATATGGAGCGTGATGAAGCATTGTGTCCAGCCTGGGGCCTGTTTGCTTTGCAGTTGTGGTTTCCAGTCTATGCAGATACTGTCCAAAAACAGGCCTTCCCATGAGCCTACGACACGGCAAGTCTTGTGGAATACTCTACTTCATTTGGGATACATGATTTATTCTAATTCGTAGCGACTGGCGAGACTAGGCTGCTCGATTTGGCATTTGTATGACAGGATACCAGCGGACAGGATACCAGCGGACAGGATACCAGCGGGCTCTAGACCAGAAACTGAGTGAATAGAAACCAGGCTTGTGTCTGAACATGGGTGGCTGCGTCATCAGTTTCAAAATGATCCGGTTTCCACCCGTTCACACTACAACGCAATCCAGAGTATTCAAACAAAACTAGCGAGTCAGAAGTGTTTTCAAAACTCTGAGAATGAGAAACTGTAATGTAACCAACAGATGGTTATGCAGAACTAACATGTTTACAGGAAGTAATAATTGGCGCAGTAATAATTCAGATAGAATGGTAGAGGCTTTGCCCGTGGTTTATTGTAAATACAATATAATAACGGCTCTTAACCAATCAGATTGCGAGGTCGGAACCACCCAGCAATGAAGCCAGCTACTTTTCTAGTCACCACAAAACGAAAGAAAAAATAATAAGAGGAGGAGAAACGGCACCAGGACAGTGTAAGTGGATACAATTATGATAAATATACCCTGATTAGATGTGCAACCGACTAGCAAACTTTTACAATTATTCAGTCATTCATCCATATTTGGAAATCAGTATCGATACCCAGCCCTAGTATTGATGTGTTGCATAACTTGGCAGTCATGTAATTAAGGTTACAGCTAAAAAAAAAAAAGGTTTTAGTAACACTAACCGAATAGATATTGAATCGAATCGAATTGAATCGTGATAATTGATTCTGAACCTTTTGAAACGGAATTGAATCGATTCTTGAAATTCGAATCGATACCCAGCCCTATTGAAGAGGTTGCAGAGTTCAACACAATCCACGGGGCGCGAAGGAAGCAGGGCAACACTGATGCTCTCTCTTGCTGTCCCTGTGCACCTGCCGGCCCTGCCAGAGCTCCAGAGAGGGAGAGAGACAGAGGAGAGACCTACCCGAGCCAATGGGGCAGCCAGCCGTCTTAGTTGGTGCAAGGGCTACAGCGCCTCCTGCTGTAGAGCTGTCAAACCAGGAGCTACTCTGGGCCTAACAGTCTGACCCGGAGGTCGGTCCCGTGCTATAGTGGGTGGGAGAACCTCCCGTGCTATAGTGGATGGGAGAACCTCCTGTGCTATAGTGGGTGGGAGAAAGACGGTGTCTAGAGAAGGAACTGCTGGCTCCACAGTGAACCAGCTGACAGCGCAGTGGGACAGATTGGAGCTGCATCCTTGCAACTGTTTGGACGTTGGAGGGATGTGGAGTGGTCCCGGGGTACTCCAGCCTCCCTCACGCTGGGTCGGGAGCTCCGCTCACCTTTCAATCTCATCTCTGTTCGGCCTCGAGACCCAGAGCTCCCTCGCCAACCAGGTCTGGAGGATGTGCAACAGCTGCAAGACCCCGTCCACCAGCTGGCCCGTGAACACCTGCAAGAAGCAGGGGTCCATCGAAGGAGGAGCTGATACCCACAGCACGGGACGCTGTTCCAAACCTGGTGTACCTGTGTGGGTTTACAACCCCAGAGCTGGACTCAGACTGGGAGGGGCCGTGTCCGTAATGGAGCAGCTCTCTGATGTGGTAGAGTCTGCCTACAGACTGGCTGTCGGGTCGTAGTGCACAGATCCCCTCCCTGTTAGAGGTCAAGCCTTACCGTTGATGGCAACTCACCAAACCGGCATTGGGGTTCCCGCTGTAAAGGCCCCCCTAGCTGCTTGGAGGACTATTACTGGCAGCTGGACGCCCGTATGTGTTGTTAAACAGCGGGCTTAGTATAGTATACCACAGGCTTTAGTGTAAACTTAGCCTAAGTAACATTTTGAACATTCAATAGATTCACTGTATCTATCATGTATGCATCTAGTCCACTACATTCACTGTAACTTGGTTAATGATTTGACCTATATTTTGGGAAAAACATTTCCCCATTCTTTCTGTATTTGGTAATATGACCACAAGATGGCAGATGGTAGCTTTTTATGCTCCTTCGAAGTACTCCAAATTATATTTTAACCACCATTAGATCAGTGCTCTAAATCATATTTTAATTGGTAAAATGGTTTTTAAATGCAGATTATATGCTGTTTTAATCCTTAATATCGGTAAATATGGCAAATTGTTTTAATATTCTTGTGAGATTACCAGCTACTGCTTGCCTGTGTGCTTATCCAGGGATTCAGAATGATCAAATATTCATTCTTCTAAACTTGCTTTTAAGAAGATTTCTTTGATGTTCATGTAGATTCTCACTGGCTAAGCAGATCTTGCAGGCAGGAAAGGAAAGCAGTCCAAGGGGCATCATTCATTGATGAACCATGTGGAGTTCACTTATTCACTTCCTTATCGTTTTATAGAAAGCCTGTCTGCAGTGTCTGTCAGGCTGGATAGACAAATGTTCTTCTCCTCTCCACCTGTTCACTCCTGTTTGAAAGTTCTCAGATAAGGATATCTTGGACTGTTTGTTCCTTACTGGCAAATGGTTTGAGATTTTCTAAAGTGGTTTTCTAAAACAATTGGAATCTTGACACAAGAGTTGTATCTTTATCATGAGTCATACAGTACAGTGTCTTTTTGATTCTGAATGATTGGGACACAAAAAAAGTTCTGTTCATGTTCAAAGCAACACAATTGTCAGTTTTGATCCTACAGTGTACTTGTATTGTGTGGGGAGGAATATTGGGGGAGGCAATTATGACAAACAGAAAGTTTAAGGTTATCACACCAATTAAATTATTCATTTTAGAGCAATGTTGCAATGTTGGCCCTTGGAGTTTGGGAATTGATCTCTCTGTAAACAAGTTAAAGCAGCAAGACTGAAGTAAATTGCAAAGACGAAGCCATGTTTGAGTGCTCCGCTCTGCCTTTCATCTCGCTTGACTTGAGGGGCTGAATGTTGATAATCAGAGATGGGAAGACCTTGGGCAAGTAACACTGGCTGATTAGTTTTGTACACTTGAGATAAGGACTGCTTTTGAGTCTGCAATGAAATTTGTTTTCTTCTCACTCGATATCTGAGGAAGATAAATAAACAGAATACGTTATATATCATCGTTGCGGTTGTTCTCTTCAAAAGAGAAAAACATCTTGTGATTCTATTTTTTAGAGCTTACTGTTTAAAGAGAATAGTGGATGATCTGAACTGTTTCCATATGAATGCAGTATTATAAAAGAATAGGAGATGCTGATGGATAGCAGCCCAACTATTATCCCCCAGTCTGCCTTGTTAACTAGACCAGAGGCAGATATTGTGTAGCTAAACCCTTCAAAATACAGTGAATTGAGGACATTGGTACTATATCCTTGCAAAATCTCAACTAAAAGGATTACTGACTGAGAGCCTAACAAGGTTCTTCTAGTTTTTGTGCACTTAAATTAGACTATTGCACTAACTGTATGTAGCATATTTTAATAGAAAAGCTCTTGGGAGTCACAAGTGGACCACCCTGGGGTGAAACCAGGAATGGAGCTGTTTTAATGACTCAGGGAAGTTTGACTGAAAAGTCTCTCTATGCTTCTCTGACTTTTTAATGACAACATACAGATGAGTGACAAACTAAAGGGAAAACCTGAATACATGAGTTGGGAAACATAACAGATGCAGATGCTTCCATACAGGCGTACTGCATCTGCATGATACCATTAAGCTACAGTATTAACATCCTATCCTATCAGCCCTGTGGCATGTATACAAATACTGAGCAGGCCCAGCTGACCTTGATTTGGGGTCAAGAGGAAACGATCTAAGTGACTTTGAAAGAGGGTTCATTATTGGGCCTCTAATAAGACTGCTCTACTGGCTAGTGTTTCAGGAAGAACAGGGACACCTACACCTAGATCTATGGGAAAGACATCAGTGAATAGGAAACTGGTCAAAAACGCACATTCGATGATAGAGATGCTCTAACATTATTAATATGCAAGGAAAAAGTGAAGAGCAACACTTCCTCATGTACAGAATGTCAGTGCAGGAGAACGGGATCAGATTGAGTCAGTAAGGACAGCGCGTCGGCAACTAACCCACATCCCTCAATATGAAGACAGATGAGAGCTCAGTGGTGCAAACTGCATAGGCACTGGTCTACAGAGATGTGGAAAGTAGTGATATGGTCAGATGAGTCCTTTACCGTATTCTCAACAGGTGGGCGGGCGACTGCATGTGTGGCATACACCAAGAGAACGGTACAGGCATGAATAACTGACCCCTACGGTGAGGGGGTCCACTAGCTCTGTTATGCTGTGGGGGCCATTTTCCTGGCATGATCTGGATCCACTTGTCCCCGTAGAGGGATTTGTTAGTGAAAATTAATAAAAAGTTATTCTGAGTGATTACCGTTATCGTACGAAGAAACCTTTTTATCCTGATGGGAGTGGTCTCTTCCAGGACGACAATTCTTCGATCCACGGGGGTATGAGGGGTCACTGGGGGGTATGAGGGGTCACTGGGGGGTATGAGGGGTCACTGAATGGTTTTCGTATGAAAATGATGTGAATCATACAGTCACCCAATTGAACACCTAAGCGAGATTTTGGACTGATGTGTTAGACAGTGCTCTCCATCATCATCATCAAAATACCAAATGAGGAAATATATTTTGGAAGAATGGTGTTCCATCCCTCCAGGAGTCGTTGACAGTTGAAACTGTTCTGGTGGCTCGCTGTTGGTTTTTCCTTTAATTTGTCACCCATCTGTACCAGCTCAGTTTGTTGTAAAGACAAGAAACATACATTAACTAAAGTATGGTGTTATACAGTACAGCCTTGTAAGCGTATAATGTGATTATAATGTACATTTCTAAATAAGCTTATGTGATTATAATGTACATTTCTAAATAATCAGTGGGTATACTTGAATCGAAGACAATATTAATATTGTGCCTTTAAATGTGATGTAATGGATAGCTATTTACATTTCTTTTAGCAGGTGAAAGACATGATAAAGCGTTATTTCCAGCTCCATTGGTTTTGCAGCAGTGTGACGGTGTAGGCTACTGCATATTCTGAGCCTGAATATGTTGCTATCCCCCTGGCTCAGACACCCCGGCCCATCCAGCGCTCTGGCAGGGTCAGCGGAGACAGCGGGCCAAGCAGCTTCCTGTACAAGCAGCTGCAGTAGTAAATGTGCTCACATACTCAGGAGGACTCTACTCTACTCTGCTGCGCTGGAATGCAGACGTTGGCTGACGGACGTAGTCTGCACCCCCTCACACACTGTTCAGTTGTGTTGTCTGTGTTTCTGGGGTTCAGTTAGGTTCAAATGCCATACAGTATTTTTGTTTCCAAGTATACCTGAGAGCATTTAGACCCGAGATTCCTGGAGAGAAATATACGTTGACGTAACAGATTGTACTTCATATACTCCATTGTTGTTACTGTATTGGTCAGAATGTCCTCTTGAGTCTTTGTGTGACAGCAGGCCCAACTTTCAACAGTGAATAATATACAGAATGTGGACTGGAGGTCATTGTAATTACAGGAGAGACCAGAGCTTTAGTTTATTTACTCTGTAGGATCCCCACTGTGTTTATGTCTCTGCTAGATGAAGCTGGCCAGTATTAACATGACGGGTATACAGTATTATCATGACGGGTATACAGTATGAAACTCTTTTTTTCTAGTAAAACGTGAGTGCTGGGACCTGTATTTTTCATAACTCTCAGGGGGACCCACAATAAGAGGCCCCTCTGTCCATGGCCCTTCTTTATATACAACAGTCCCCCTCAGAGACACTTGCAGGGAGGGAGAGAGGGAGAGAGAGAAAGAGAGAGAGTAAATAGAGAGACATTTTTGTTACTTTTACTCAGACTAATCATAGCAATGTTCTGTACCAAGCTGTCCCTGGAATTCTGAAAGGATAACAGACGCTGACACGTTCCTCACACGTTCCTTACACGTTCCTCACAGTACGATGATCTTCTTTAGTTAAAGCGATTGCAAGCCTTCAAGTGTGAGATAAATAGAGCGTTGGTCAGTCCAGTGTTCTGCAATTCAATCAAGCAGAATGGATCAAACTGACACCAATTTCTCTCTGTGACACTTAAAAACGAATATTCATCCCTCTGGTGTGGTTGTTATTGGATTTACTGCATGTACTGTACATTACCACCAGAGGGCGCTGCAGATGGCTACTTCTCTAAGGACTGCTTAGTCTAGTCTACAAAATATAAAAATAACCAAACTAGATGTGACACAATATTTAGGGTTTATATATGTTATGTGTTTGTGATTAGGCTGTCAGTCAAATTCCGAATCAGAACCTGAAAATTCGTTAATCACTTTTGAATCTTAAGTCCACAAAACATTTTCGGATTTTCTGGTTGGTTTTCATGAAACAGTCCCAAGCCAAAATATTTGCTGGTCTCCCTCTCTCTCTCTCTCTCTCTCTCTCTCTCTATCTCTCTCACACACACACGCACGCACACAAAGATACACAAAACACAAAAACACACTCCAATGAAGGATCACTATTAGAGTCATGGAGGAAACAATTTGTCTCGTACACTACGAGGCTTGGATCATAGAAATAACAAACATATGTCTCATACACTCATATCAGTACCTCAAAGTAAAGGAGGATTTGGACTAGTCTTCCTCTGGGACATCTATCTCTACACACAGGGCTGCTCTTCCCTCCTCCCGTACCTCTACCCCCACCCCCACCCGTTCCAAATATTAAACATGGTGAGCTCAGCCTGAGGTTGCGCAACCTTAAATTGGCCCTGGTCCAATACAAACTTTTGCTTTTACAGTGTGTGACCACGGCCCTCAACCATGCCAATGAACACATCTTAGGCCACGGTGGAAACTGTATTGTGCCATCTAAAATCATGCGTAGTTTCCTCACTGAACCAGGTTTGGCTGCACTGTCATCTACATGTCATTTACTATGCTGCGTGGTCAGGGATTCAACATGCATGTGTAGTTGTTGTCAAACCCTGTTGCAAGATAGAGTGCTTTTCCATTTTGCTCACGAGTTGAATAGACTGGTGTTCGCTGGTTCAGCTGAGGGATATTGCAGGGCTGATTCTATGACAACCGTTACACAAGAATAGATCATTCTCACAATACTCAGTGTTATTGTGACCTGGCTGACTGTCCATCTCTGCTAAGGCAATGTTCTTTCCCCAGACAGCTGCTCTTATCCAGGGCAGTTTAACCGTCCCACATAAGACCCTGAGGACCTGCAGCCCAGAC
Source organism: Borostomias antarcticus (assembly GCF_949987555.1). Lineage (NCBI taxonomy): Eukaryota > Metazoa > Chordata > Actinopteri > Stomiiformes > Stomiidae > Borostomias > Borostomias antarcticus. Next base: position 37,212,703 of record NC_140236.1, read on the forward strand.
GTAACGCAAGCGTCCATGTGAGGATGAATTATACCCCCTAGTCCTGGAGAGACACCTCGGAGACACTGATGTCCAACTACCCTCCCCCAGAAACGCCCCACTACCCTCCCCCAGGACCACCCCCTACCCTCCCCCAGGACCACCCCACTACCCTCCCCCAGGACCACCCCCTACCCTCCCCCAGGACCACCCCCCTACCCTCCCCCAGGACCACCCCCCTACCCTCCGCCAGGACCACCCCACTACCCTCCGCCAGGACCGCCCCACTACCCTCCCCCAGGACCACCCCACTACCCTCCCCCAGGACCGCCCCCCTACCCTCCCCCAGGACCGCCCCACTACCCTCCCCCAGGGCCGCCCCACTCCCCTCCCCCAGGACCACCCCACTACCCTCCCCCAGGGCCGCCCCACTCCCCTCCCCCAGGACCACCCCACTACCCTCCCCCAGGACCACCCTGTAATATTCATAGCTAATGAATATATTGGTTACTTTTAGTCAGGTGCCCATCAGGACACCTACTGGTTTGTACGTGGTCCTGAAATGCCCCGCCCACGTTGAATGTCAACAGTCTCACGCTCACTAGTTTGAGAGCAGTCACATTTGTTGGAGCAGCCTGTGAATAAAATTAACAAACGTTATACTGGCATGTCAGTCGTGCAGTTCATTCTGTAAGATAACAGGTGAATATTTCATGGTGTCAGAATAGAGGAACAGTACCCAGACGAGCATGGAACCAACGGGAGTACCGTCGCCCCACATGGACTGGGACTCTCTCGACTTACCTGGGGTATGGAGGAAGTTCAAGCAACACGTTGAGTTGATGTTCTCCGGCCCGCTAAAAAGCAAAGGAGAAGAGGAGAAATGCAGCTACTTGCTCCTGTGGGTAGGAGAAAGAGGACGAGACATTTTTAACACGTGGGTCCTAACTGCGGGTGAGGCAAAGCTACTGAAAAGCTACTACGATCGTTTTGAAGCATATGTAACGCCAAAAAAGAACACAATATTCGCTAGATACAAATTCCAGGAAAGGGCTCAGGGACCTAGTGAATCTTTTGAACAATACATAACCGGATTGAAACTACTGGCAAGGGACTGTGACTACGCGGACAGGGATGAGATGATCAGGGACCGTTTCGTGTTCGGTATACACTCGGCTAAAGTAAGAGAAAAGCTGTTGAATGTCGGGTCTGAGCTGAAACTGGACAAAGCTATAGACATAGCTAGATCACACGAGCTGACCCAGACACAGACAAAAGCTCTCAGTGGAGCTACCGGCAGCTTACGTGAACAGCAACAAGTGCACGCAGTACAATGGCGCACATCAAAGGGGACCGCGCAAGAAGCGCGCCAAGCAGAAGAAAAAACTCGAGTGAGTGATGGAGGCACAAAACGTGCGAAAAACTGTAGTTACTGCGGAAACAGATGGCACAAGAACTTAGATGACTGCCCGGCTAAAGGGAGACAGTGTGCAAAATGTGCAAAATTTAATCATTTTAGCGCCGTCTGTAAATCTAGTCAGTTTAATAGGAAGACGGTGCATGAAGTGAGTCACAGCCCAGAGTCAGACACAGACGAACTCTTTGTAGATGTAGTGCAGAAAGAACATGTTGCAGACGTAGAGCAGGCGTTTGCATGCATAGAGATAGGGAAACAGGGCGCAGAACTCAGATTCAAGCTGGACACTGGTGCTCAAGTGAATGTGATTCCCCTGAGAGAATACCACAGCCTGAAGCAGGAGTCCAAGCTCCAACCCACCACACGCAGACTGACAGGCTACGGTGGAGAGCAGCTCAAAATAAAAGGGACATGCACAATAAAATGCAAATATAAGGAACAGGGCATGATGCTGGACTTTTACATTGTGGACACGCAAGCGCCTCCTGTACTAGGTCTACAAGCATGTCTAGACATGGACCTCATCAAGCTGGTGCTGTCAGTCACAGCGCCGCCTCCTCTCGGGAAACAGACAGTGATGGAGGAGTTCGGTGATATTTTCAAAGGGATCGGACTTTTCCCAGGAGAATGCAAAATCCACCTTGACCCGAACGCAATACCAGTGGTGGCCCCACCAAGGAAGATTCCACACAAACTACGCAGTCAACTAAAGGCAGAGCTGCAGGAGATGGAACGCACACACATCATCGCCAAGATAACTGAACCGACTGAGTGGGTCAACCGGCTGGTGGTTGTAGAAAAACCACGGACAGGCAAGCTCAGAGTCTGCTTAGACCCCAGAGACTTGAACAAGGCCATAAAGCGCCCGCACTACCCGCTACCCACACTAGAGGACATCACGTCTGAGCTAGCCGGAGCTCGCTATTTCAGCGTTCTAGACGCCCGCTCAGGATACTGGGCCATCAAGCTGTCCGAGGATTCGTCCAGGCTCACAACATTCCACACGCCGTTTGGACGCTACCGATTCCTACGGTTACCATTTGGAATTATCTCCGCTCAAGACGAATTCCAGCGCAAAATAGATGAAACATATGAGGGTCTCGACGGAGTAGTCGCCATTGTTGACGACGTCCTCATCTATGGAGCGACCAGAGAAGAGCACGACAGGAGACTTCGCGCTATGCTGCAGAGGTCGCGAGAGAGAGGGGTCCGGCTCAACCCCGAAAAGAGCACCATCGGAGCCACTGAAGTAGGCTACTTTGGGCATCGGCTCTCAGCAGACGGTCTCAAACCGGACCCTGAAAAAGTATCAGCCATCAGGAACATGGAGCCGCCAAAGAACCGGGCAGAGCTAGAGACTGTGCTAGGCATGGCCAACTACCTGGCCAAGTTCGCCCCCTGCCTCTCTGAGGTGAACGCGCCCATGCGACAGCTGCTAAAACAGGACAACGAGTTCCTGTGGGACACACAGCATGATGCAGCGTTCCAGAAGATGAAAGAGGTGATCACCATAGAACCAGGACCAGTTTTGGCCTATTTCAATCCAGAGAAAACCCTCAGTCTACAGGTGGACGCATCGAAGCACGGGCTCGGAGCCGTTTTGCTCCAAGAGGGTAGGCCCATCAGCTACGCATCCAAGTCCCTCACCGACAGTGAGGTGAACTACGCACAGATAGAAAAGGAAATGTACGCCATCCTTTTCGGCTTTAAGCGTTTCCACCAATACGCCTACGGACGCCACGTCCTGGTGGAATCTGACCACAAGCCCCTTGAATCCATCTTGAAGAAGCCCCTCGCTGCAGCTCCACCGAGACTGCAACGTATGATACTACAACTCCAAAGATACGACTTCACCGTCGAACACCGCCCTGGTAAGGACATCCCCGTCGCCGACACACTCTCCAGAAAGTTCTTAACATCTCCCGACAATGACAACCTGAGTGAGGGGATGGACTGGCAGGTGCACACTGTCTATCACAGCTTACCGGTGAGTGATGCAAAACTGGAAGTAATTGCGGCCGCGACAGAAAATGACACACAGTTCAAGCAGCTCAGCCAGGTGATACTAGACGGATGGCCCGAGGAGAGAAAGAAGTGTCCCCAGAGCGTGTCTGAGTTCTGGAACCACCGTGACGAGCTGTCAAAGGCAAATGGAATCATCCTTAAGGGAGAGAAGATCGTCATCCCAGCCAGCCTCAGGGAGGAGATGTTGTCAAAAATCCACGCTGGACATATGGGGATGGAAAAATGTAAACAAAGGGCCAGGGACATCATGTTCTGGCCGGGGATGGGAAAGGACATAGAGGACATTGTGGAGCGATGCTCTGTCTGCCAAGAACGACGCCCAGCAAACGCCAAGGAGCCCATGATACCACACCGTATTCCAGACAGGCCCTGGCAGGTCGTTGGGACAGATCTTTTCATGTGGAACAACCAGGACTATCTGGTAACTGTCGACTATTACAGTCGGTTCTTCGAGCTGGACAGACTCACCAGCACCACGTCAACAGCCGTCATCCACAAACTCAAGGCAAGCTTCGCCAGGCACGGCATCCCCGAGACCTTGGTTTCAGACAACGGGCCCCAATACACCTCCAAGGAGTTTGAGTCCTTCACCGAGTCATGGGAGTTCGACCACGTCACATCAAGCCCGTTTTTCCCACAGAGTAACGGCCTCTCAGAGAAATCAGTACAGACCGCCAAGGCTCTCATGGACAAGGCCAGAGCAGATGGACGAGACCCATACATCAGTCTCCTAGAGTACCGGAACACGCCCGTTGATAGCTTCAAGTCACCAGCGCAGTTACTGATGAGCCGCAGGCTGCGTTCTGTCCTGCCAAGCACCAACCAACAGCTGCTACCGAAGGTCGTCAGCCATCAGAAGACACATGCAACGCGAGTGCAGAGACAAATGCATCAGAAGAAATACTTCGACAGGTCCAGTAAGCTACTACCACCCCTACACAGTGGAGAGCACATCAGACTCCAGGAACGAGGACACTGGAAGCCAGCAGTGGTCGTACAGCCTGCTGACACCGAGCGATCCTACCACGTCCGCACTCCAGATGGTCAAGTGTATCGCCGTAACCGGAGGCACCTCCGGAGCACCAAAGCGCACCACGCTCCCACACCAGAACCAGACCCATACTCACCTGATGGTATCACACCAGAAGAAAATCACACACCTGTCACACACCCAAGTGAAGCAATGGACTTACCTGTGTCACACGCCCCAGAGCTGTCGTCCGATCCAGAAACAGAGGTTTCCTACCGCACCAGGTCAGGCAGAGAGGTCAGGCCTCGAACCCTTTTGGACCTGTGAATTGTAAAGGGTGTACGCCGAACGCTGCCCTAGAAAAAAAAAAAAAAAAACAACCTGTATGTAACCTTGAAGTATGCATTACTTACCTTTGGTCCTGGCACTTTGTGAATCAAGTTGTACAGTCAAACCTTTCATAAATATGGTCAATATCGTTCTAGTGAAATAGTCTACATTTTACCTTATGAGTTGGTATCATTATTAATATTGTTACTATTGAACAAAAGGCTAAGTTTGTTCATGTCATGTTTACAGTTTACCTACTAAGATGGACACTTTGCACTATAAGGCCTTTTGGTTGTTTGTTGTTGTTTTTATAAAGAGGAGGATGTAATATTCATAGCTAATGAATATATTGGTTACTTTTAGTCAGGTGCCCATCAGGACACCTACTGGTTTGTACGTGGTCCTGAAATGCCCCGCCCACGTTGAATGTCAACAGTCTCACGCTCACTAGTTTGAGAGCAGTCACATTTGTTGGAGCAGCCTGTGAATAAAATTAACAAACGTTATACTGGCATGTCAGTCGTGCAGTTCATTCTGTAAGATAACAGGTGAATATTTCACACCCCACTACCCTCCGCCAGGACCGTCCCACTACCCTCCGCCAGGACCACCCCACTACCCTCCCCCAGGACCGCCCCCCTACCCTCCCCCAGGACCGCCCCCCTACCCTCCCCCAGGACCGCCCCACTACCCTCCCCCAGGACCGCCCCACTACCCTCCCCCAGGACCGCCCCACTCCCCTCCCCCAGGACCGCCCCACTACCCTCCCCCAGGACCACCCCACTACCCTCCCCCAGGACCGCCCACTACCCTCCCCCAGGACCACCCCACTACCCTCTGCCAGGACCACCCCACTACCCTCCCCCAGGACCACCCCACTACCCTCCCCCAGGACCGCCCCACTACCCTCCCCCAGGACCACCCCACTACCCTCCCCCAGGACCACCCCACTACCCTCCCCCAGGACCACCCCACTACCCTCCCCCAGGACCTCCTCCTGGGAGCCCTCTCCTCCGCGCACGCAGCGTTCTTGTGGACCGTCTGGACGCATCTGTCTGTGAGCGCTTCTTTTTTTCCGTTCAAATTAATGTCCCTTGCATTACTTTGCTGTGCATCATGTGAGTCTCTGTCTCTCTCTGCCTTTTTGTCATTTTATTACTCCATCTTTATTTGTCTTCCCCCAGTTCCCCCTCTCTCCCGGGGGCTCACACCAGACGGCCCTCGCTGAGGGTCACGGCTGGTTCTCCACAGGGAACAGCAGGTGGCCCCAGTACAGCAGGTACATCTCAGCTCCCAGACCCAGAACAAACCTGGAGCCACGTATTAGAGGAGGGATTGGCCCAGTTTCAACAGGCCAAGACACCCTATAGCGACTGCAGATCAACACATAGTTGTGCACAAAAACACACCCATGTTTACACGCAATCCCTAAACATCGATGGGAATTCAATTTCCAGAGTTTAAAGACTGTAAATCATTTGCAATAGGGAACATTAGGCAATCAGCAATATGGGATACTTTTAGACTACCTCAGCTCACAGGGTTCATCTGGGAAGGGATCTGTGGCACTATTAAGGCATTTCCTGTTATGAGGAGTGAATGTTGGGACACATGTGACAGCTAGTTCACCCAGTTCACTCTGTGTTACTGAAGACAGCTGGCTTGACAGGTCACAGTGCTGTGCAATGAAAAAGGCATAGAGGCAGAGCGGCACGCACATCCTAACACTCTGGCTGGGTGCTGTGCAAACCTCTTCAAACCAAACTCTTAACTAGGAGCGCAAAAATATCCAATATAGTGTACTAGCAGCTCTGAAACTCAATTCTGTGTTCTTTATAGACTAATCTGCGAAAAATGCACTGATACAATTAAGAAAGACTTTGAACATTATAGATCTGAAGCTTAATCAGCATTGCAACCCTGTTTAAAATGAAGTCAGGAAAGCAGTCTCTCTGGGAACTAACAGCCTAATTGTCAGTTGTGGCAAATTTAATGGGCATGATATGTTTTATATGAGCCAGTGGCAGCGTTGTGTGCACGGCTGCACGCACCACAGTCCTGATCAGGGCACAACTTCAGTCTTAATGATTGCAATGTCATTACATTAGACCCTGGGAATGGAGGTTCGGTGCAGCCTTGCCCACAATGGCCATACTGGTGTGTCATTAACATTGCGGTTTACAGCAAGGAAGTTCCCCTCCACGTTGAGTTTGCCATAAACATTTTCTTTTACACAGGATGCTGCTTTTCCCTGGAGTTAGGGTTAGGGGTTAGCATATCACACAATCTAATCAGCAACGCCTGATCGCTGCCTCCAATATGGCAATTTATCAGGGTTCACTCCAATATCTGTTATGCTCAAAATGTTCAGCTAAAAATCCAAACAGAAACCTCTCTTCTGTCCAGCCCTGAAAAAGGGCCATACTGATTTGATCTGTCTTTCCTTTTTAACTCACCACCTGAGAGGCAAACAAATACTGTACAAAATTAAGAGCTGGTACAAATAGAACCAGTATCTATTCTGAATGCTCTGTAATGTACAAATCACAAAGGTATTTAGCTTGGAGTGCACAATGTTCAGGCTGCAATGTTCAGCTTACTTACTATGAAAGGCTCGTATATGCACCATAGTGCAAAGTGCTCTTATATACACCATAGTGCAAAGTGCTCTTGTATACACCATAGTGAAAAGTGCTCTTATATACACCACCATAGTGCAAAGTGCTCTTATATACACCATAGTGCAAAGTGCTCTTATATACACCATAGTGCAAAGTGCCCATTCCAAATGCACTTGCCATGACATAGTTCAAGATTGAAGATCTGTTTTATTAGTCATGTATATGGTACACACATCCATAGGACAGGCTGCAGGACAGGACAATGCAAAGACATGACAATGCAAATTGTGATAGTTATTTTAGAATGGTGTAGTCCAAAGATTTACCAAGATACGTTCAAAAGGTTGAGTCTGGTTTATTGAATGAAATCAAATACTTGCGCAAGGACTTCCTGACAAACGCAGCAAAGGTGGTTCAGTCAGAGAAGTGAAGTCAGTCACTTCTGGCTGTGTCTTATGTACAGTCCAAACAAAGGTACAGTGTACCAGGATGTGATTGGCTACTGCATTGTACATGAATGGCAGGCGTGGCCAAGAGTAAAGACATGTGACATGAGAAAACTAAGAAAACAAAAGGTCTGAATCAGAGCAGGAAGGACAAGGTGTGGCCTTTCTGACTTGGACAAAAGAGCGAGGCAGAGCTATGCAGAGTGTGTTTACAATATCAAAAGGGGGAGAGCTGAGGTGTTTTACATGACTGAAACTGGGGTTTTGCAGGGGACTTGGGGGGAGGTGATAAATTATAAAGACAAAGGCTTAAGGTGGGTTTAAGGTGTTTGGATGTAAATTCCTGGACAATCCCTCATTTGTGCCTGAACAGGCACACAAAAATAAAATCCAAACACAGTGTAAACAGTCAGCTATGCTATACATGTGGAAAGGAAATAATCTCTCCACTAGGTGGAAACTTTAATTATTTCCTCTCAACGTGCAAAATCACACACCAAAACCCCTTGCTTCAGAAATTTGACAGGAAACAAGATAAAAAAATTGACATGATTATATACTATTTATAGTCTAAGAGTGGACAATCATTCACCAAAAAACAAACTTGATTTAACAAGGCAAAAAAAAGATAAAATGGTTACCAGTGTAAGAGGGGCAAAAAACCTCTTGGTCAATTTAGAGGAAAAACCCAAACTTATTTATCAACTCATGTTTCAACCATTGCAACTCTTGTAAACAAATATGATATTTTCCAGATTATTTCAAAGTTCATTCACTCTTGTGAATAATTGCATGTGATGTCCTATGGAACATTGATTCCATGTGTGCGTCTCTGAATGTTTAATGTAGGTTCCAGTGTGTGCGATCAGAGGTGCAGTCCGATTGCTCATCAGAGGAGAGGAGAGTGTGGCGGTGACTGTCTGTCAAGGTCACTCTTGTTCACAGTGTATCCCAACAGTCATTTAGGTGACACTTCTCTTTTGGGCAATAGAATGTCATTTGGGGAATGCAAGGCGTCTTCTCTTCTAGATCGCAACTTCAATGTCGCGTTGATTGAATCAGTTATGTTCAATGTTAGTGTGTGCGTGTGTGCATCTTGTGAGGAGGTGACCAGCAAGGTCATTTTTCCTCCGATTCCTCGTCAGAGGAGAGGACAGTGTGATGGCCCAAGGTTATGGCCTCTGAGCCCTCTGGTTCAGCTGCATTCTGATCTCCTGGTGTTTGCGATCCCTTGGTGGACCGTCCTCTGCTGCTTGGACCCGTCGGCAATGGCTTGCATGTCCAACGAAGTCCTCTCAGATCGCTGTCTGCGTGATGAGTAGAAACTGGTACGGCCCGAGCCACCTCGGCGAGTTCCAGCTCCTTCGTCTGTGGTCGTGGACCAGGACCCAATCCCCAGGAGAGATGTGATGCAGGAACCCCTCCTTAGCCTCAGGAAATGGCGGTCCTCACTCTGTTGGAGACATCTGTTAACATCTTCCGCCACCCCTGTTTTTGAAACATGATCTGGCCCGTGGGCTAGTTTGAAAGCATAATGAAAACATGAACGAGGTAGTACAGGTTTGTCATTAGGCCCTAGATACAGGTTAGTTTGGTGGTGGAAATGTGCACTTAGTCCTTCATTTCTTTTCTCCGCAGGTGGAGCAGATGCTTGTAGGTCAGAAATGTAGGCTCTTGGACTGAACCCGGTCCATCCCTGTACTGCTCCACGTAGGGCCGGCCCGGGTCGTGCTGCTGGAGGGCTCACCTCGGCGCTCCCGCCTCCAGCACAGGCTGATGAAGTGCTCCGTCTGTGGATCCACAGATGAGAGAGACAAACAGAGACAAAACAGAGCAAAAGAGAGTCCTCTGGTCTGGTCTCCCTGTTCCCTTCTTTGGTCAGGAACGGTTATTCAACAGTCTGTAGGAGATACTCAGAAACATGGTTAAGCGCAAGCTCCTGCTTTGGGGAAAAAATGTTGTTATTCTGTCAGGAAAACTTAAACAGGGTGACTGTTCAAGTGTCATTTAGAGCCAGTCTGCAGTAGCCTATAGTGACATCAAGGGCAGTGTTAGAATGACTTCAACACGCCCAGTCCTCAGTCATGATCAAGGCAATTAGATTTGGCTCTAGCATTTCTCTCGCGATTTTATGAAAATAAAATAAAATAACCACATTCTCGTCTCAACAAAACAACACCCCCTAAGGGTGAAAGCAAAAATTTCCTGAAGTCAGGATAAAAATAGAGATGGGTCAAAGAAACTGACACTAAAATGAACTGGCTTCATTTACAATTAACTAATCAAAACGCTTAAGTCTTTCGGACCTCCCATCCAGGGCGCAATCCCAGGCTAGACCCCGTTCCGTCCGAGGCCTCAAGCCAGGCTCCCCTGGAATGAGAGCTCAGCCTTCTGCTTCCCGGTGTCTTCTTTTCAAAGCCCACCGATCACAGAAGCACTACTCGCCTACTAACGCATTCGCTTTTGGCTTGTAGTGGCCTGACTGTACATTGAGCCGAGCGCGGCGGCCATCTCAGGTCTTACTGCCATATGCGACCCGACCGGCCGGTGACCCAGTCGATAGCGATCCCGGACACCGTAGTGATTGTTAGTCACCCAGCTCAGAACCGACGGTCTGATCCTAATTCCACTTGTGCTATGAATATTAGAACTTTGACCGTTTTCACCAGCCTTGCCTATTCACAGAGGTCGTCTCTAACGCCCCTCTGCTTAGGTGTGGACTGTCGTCCACGTACCACACTGTGCCAACCCCTTAACGGCGACACAGTGCTGACTAGACGGTACCAGAGCAGTATGTTAATTCATACTTCCATCAGACACGGGGGCCTTCAGTCATCTCCCCTAGCACTATATGAAGCTTTTAACGTGCCCTTTTGGGACCTTGCGGTCCCGCCCCCGTCTGTTGGAGTCTAGGTCCAGGGGTGCCCACTCCCCCTCCCTACACTCCATCAAAGCTTCATTTGTATAGCTAAAAACCTCCCTCTTCTGCATTTGAGGACAGAGTATTTGGGCACTGCTCCTGTTTCATACTTATCTGTCGCTCACAGTGAGTTGGTGACATGGCGTTGGTCTGCATCTCACGAAACCCAGATCGCCCATCTGTAGGGAAACAGGCCAGTAACCTCCGGTGTCCTGTGCCCGTCTCCTGGTTCGGCATTCACCCATCACTCCCGGAACGACAGTTGTCTGTAAAATACCACTCAGAAAAAACACTCAGGCCCGATGAATGTGCCTCAAACTATAAACATGAGATATTTAACATACTCATTTAAAAAATATATAATTGGGTTATGAGATGGTGCATTCAGATTAAGATACTGGCAACCCTAGGAAGGCATGATCCAGGCTCCTCAAAGACCTGCCGCCCAGGGTCCATAGCACCTGAAAATTAAGACTCAAAACACAGACTGGGTTCAATAGCAGAGGAGAAGGCCTAATGCCAGCTCCTCAAAAAACACATTATCATTATATGAATGAAAAATTCATACAGTAGAAATGCATAAAACGAACAGCTTATGGCCATTCATTGACTATTGAAACAAAACTCCTGAATCAAACACCTATTCAACCCTGTCAGACTTTTGAGTTCGCTCTACATCTATTTTATCCTGTTTATTTACCTTAAAAATTAAAACTCTCTATCTTGGCTAGTTTAAAATCACCCTTATGGGTTGTTCAAGGGAAGTCCAGCAGGTGGCGCTCGACTTCAAAATCGGAGGCTCTTCCTTCCGGCCCTGTTCGGACAAATACCTCGTAGAAAGGGGTGGCTTAACTCGTAGAGAGAAAGGGGCGTGGCTAATGGCGCAACAAGTCGAGGGGGGAATCTAATTTTAAAACAGAGTTATTCTGCTGGGGAAATGGTGGAGAGACTGTTTGCTGAATCTCCTTATCTTTCCTTCCTGACCTAAAAAAATAAATAAAATTCTCTCGTGCTACTCTCCCAAATCTTAAAAACAGACCAGTCTAGAGAATCAACAGGCTTCTCCCCCAACCCTCTAGCTGAGCCCGAATCTTAGAATTTAACACTAAAATGTCAGATGTGGATGTAAGAAATCGAAAATACTTTAGCACATAACGAAAATCTGCCAACAAACGCTCGCAGAATAATGCTTGAGCGCAACAATCTCCTCAGGCTAGACACGTTTAGCAGTAGAAATTCTTTACATCCTCTAGCATATTGTTAGTAGCCGGGGTTACAGGGACACCTAGTGGTGATCCCAAAATGTTGCATGTATGACCCGGAAGTTGTCTTTGGCAGCGCGGGGAAATTTAAAGAAACAACGTCCCTAATAACAGCCTAGAAACCCCAAAACAGCAATGAAAGGAAACCTTATAGTTAACTCACGGCGGGAAAGAACATTAAGACACATTAAATTCGCTTAGTACTCACCCAGTCAGCGAAGTGCTTTGTTCTCTTCTGGCTCAATGGCGGAACACCGCGATAGCGGAGTTTTCCTTATCTCCTAGGCAACCAGCTAGCTAGCCTACTGGGAATCTAGCAGAATTTTAACAGTCTAAAAAGGGTACAAAACAATACTTTACCTGGATCCATGGCGCGCATAACAAACATACAATCAAGAGCCGAGGCTCAAAACAGTGAACACATAAGACGAACAACCCCCCGTGCACATGCAAGAGAGAACGTAGCAGACACACGGGAACGCAAACAAAGAGCGACCAAACGACGACCAAAACCGACTAATATACGACTTAACACACAAACATGAAACAAAAAGCCCACGTTTACAACAACACTCTCGGCTGCACTAGCAATTTGGTCCAGGCTAAACCATGATGTCTAGATCCTACCAAATATGTACAGCCCCTCTGGTCAAAATCTCTACCAGAAAACGCGGATTGCAAAACTCTCAATTCCGCCCTGTAGCTACATCTCCATTGAGCAAAACTCTCTCAACGTGCTCGCGGTTAAAACTCTCCGCGACCGGCCAAAAGGAAACCTGTTCTGTGCCAAACTCTCATTTGAACAGCTGATACCCTCGTAACGAAACAAGGACGAAGTCAAAAGACAAATACGATATAAAATCTATTGCTGTTCACATCTCCTTAGATAGTTACTTACTAAATACCCACGCTGGGGTTTTCCGTTTTCAAACAATCCAGACCAACAAGCTGAACCAAATCAAGGCAAATACAACTCAACCCATAAGAGGGTTCGTTTAAACGTACCTGTGAGCCTCAGGAATCCAGTGGCAGAACTGAGGAAATAATCTCGGCTAGCGCTCTGGCGCAAGAGAGAAAATTGATTTTCCAAGCCCATATGGACCGACACGTCTGCCGATCAGTCCTATCCACTGGAATCCCGGCAACACGCAGGCAGTGCTCCCATTCCCGTTCGCCAAACTGTGATAGTTATTTTAGAATGGTGTAGTCCAAAGATTTACCAAGATACGTTCAAAAGGTTGAGTCTGGTTTATTGAATGAAATCAAATACTTGCGCAAGGACTTCCTGACAAACGCAGCAAAGGTGGTTCAGTCAGAGAAGTGAAGTCAGTCACTTCTGGCTGTGTCTTATGTACAGTCCAAACAAAGGTACAGTGTACCAGGATGTGATTGGCTACTGCATTGTACATGAATGGCAGGCGTGGCCAAGAGTAAAGACATGTGACATGAGAAAACTAAGAAAACAAAAGGTCTGAATCAGAGCAGGAAGGACAAGGTGTGGCCTTTCTGACTTGGACAAAAGAGCGAGGCAGAGCTATGCAGAGTGTGTTTACAATATCAAAAGGGGGAGAGCTGAGGTGTTTTACATGACTGAAACTGGGGTTTTGCAGGGGACTTGGGGGGAGGTGATAAATTATAAAGACAAAGGCTTAAGGTGGGTTTAAGGTGTTTGGATGTAAATTCCTGGACAATATGCAATACAAAATACAGTGCAAATACAAAATACAGTGCAGTATACAAAATATGATATACTGTTAAAAGGGGGGGGCACAAATGCAATTTACATAATATACCCAGAATGGAGTGGGGTGAGTGTACTGCATGTACAGTACCGTGTGAAGATAGTAGCATGATGTATATAGTGTGTGCCGTTGAGATATGTGGAGCAATCAGAGAGACAAAGACAACGTGAAAAAAGTTTAGATATTTTTGTAAATGTATTCAAAATAAAACACTGAATGTGTTTTGTATTCACACCCTTTACTCAGTACTTTGTTGAAGCACCTTTGGCAGCAACTACAGCAACAGTTCTTCTTGGGTACGACGCTCCAAGATATCTTTGGGCAGTTTCTCCCATTCTTCTCTGCAGATCCTCTCCAGCTCCATCAGGTTGGATGGGGAGCATCGCTGCACAGACATTACCAGAGATGTTCAATCAGGTTCAGGTCTGGGCTCTGGCTGGGCCACTCAAGGACATTCACAGACTTGTCCCGAAGCCACTCCTTTGTTATCCTGGCTGTGTGCTTTGGATCATTGTCCTTTTGGAAGGTGAACCTTCGCCCCAGTCTGAGGTCCAGCACACTCTGGAGCAAGCTGCATTCATATTTCCCTTTATCAGGACTAGTCACCCCATTCCCGCTGATGAAAAACATCCCACATCATGATGCTGCCACCGCCATGTTTCACTGTAGGGAAGGTATTAGCCCGGTGATGCCTGGTTTCTTCCAGACATGACACTTGGTATTCAGGCCAGAAAGTTCAATTTTGGTTTCATCAGACCAGAGAATCTTGATTCTCCTGGTTTGAGAGTTTCCTAGGTGCCTTTTGGCAAACTTCAAGCAGGCCGTGATGTGCCTTTTACTAAAGAGTGGCTTCTGTCTGGCCACTGTACCATAAAAGCCTGATTGGTGGAGTGCTGCCTGGATGGTTGATCTTCTGGAAGGTTCTCCATCTCCACAAGGACACGCTGGAGCTCTGTCAGAGTGACCCTCGGGTTCCTGCTCACCTCCCTGGCCAAGGCCTGTCTTCCCTGATCGCTCAGTCTGGCCGGTGGCCAGGTCTACAAGTCTAGGAAGAGGCTTGGTGGTTCCAAACCTTCCCTGATCGCTCAGTCAGGCCGGTGGCCAGGTCTACAGGTCTACGAAGAGTCTGGGTGGCTCCAAACTTCTTCCATTTATGAATGATGATGGCCACTGTGTTCTTTGGAACCTGTAAAGCTGCAGACATTTTTCCGTACCCTTCTCCAGATCTATGCCTTGACACAATCCTGTTTCTGAGGTCTGCAGATAATTCCTTTGACCCCAAGGCTTGGAGTTTGCTCTGACATGCACTCTGACATCAACTGTGTGACCTTATATAGGCAGATGTTGTCAATCCCCAATCATCAATCCATCAATCATCTAATCGATTGTATTTACCACACAGGTGGACTCCAATTAAGTTGTAGAAACATCTCAAGCAGTATCAGTGGAAACAAAATGCACCTCAGCTCACTTTTGGGTGTCATATCAAAGGGTGTACACACTTGTGTACATATTAAATTTTATATTTTGATTTTAAATAAATGAGCACAAATGTCTAAAAACCTGTTTTCCCTTTGTCATTGTTCTTGTGTAGAATTTTGAGACAAAAATGAACTCGATCTAATGTAGAATAAGTCTGTAACGTAATAAAACATGAGAAGGTGAAAGGAGTGTGCAGACTTTCCGGCTTGACTGTAGAAGATAGATCTATCTTCCTCTGTCCAAAAAATATAATAATTCTTCAAAGTTTGTATGACTTGGCCCTCCGGAGAAACTGGCGATTGTCAGGGGAGAGGGAAGAGAAAGGATGCTGCGGCTGGAGAGAGGGAGGCCTGCAGAATGTTTGATAGACCCCATGAAAGAAGCCATGCAACTGTGGGCAACTGACCATCAAAGCCTGCGGAGGACCCGTCTGATGAGACGAGGAGGAGTGGGGAGGGTGTGGACAGGTCCTGTAGGCGACTAGCAGGACTACCCCCAGCCCTCACTCTGGGGACTGGACTGTAGAGGACCTCTCAAAGCCTTATGCCCATGTCCCGCATGACGGGGAGAGAGAGAGATCACAGAACAAGTGTAGCCAGTGGTCCCTTTTGGCTGGTCCTTGTCTCGCCTCAGACACTTCAAAGGTTTGCTTTGTATTGAAAAGTGTACGCTGTCCTCAGCATTGATCTGAAGGCTGTAAATGAGGAGAGAATTCAGGTCACTGGTATGATAAATCAAATATACTGATCCTCCAGAATGGAACCATTGCCCTATCGACTTATTACGATGTATATGGTTCTTTTTTTTTCGTTTGATGTTGAGGAATAAAAGATGGTACAGCGATGAATCTCTTATGTGCATTAGAAGGTAGAATGGAATGTATTCAAACATGCAGAGGCACATATTGGTTTGCAGTTGTTTGTCATTACATTACACTCGTATATCTTTGAGGCACTGAAAAAGTGGTGTTGTTGGGAAGAACATATTCCAAAGTACACAATGAAGCTTATGGCAAACCCACCAATTCACTAGATGTAGTGTCTTCTCAAACACCACGAGGAGGGCGCTATGCTACAGTACAAGCACTTCACCTTTAAGTTGTTATTCCCATATCTATACACATTATGTATGTGATGATGCAGAGGGTCTAGCCAACAATTGCAGACAAGACCATCTGCAAAATTCAATCTGAAAAACATAATTTTAAGGTTTGGAAATCAACTGTGACATTTTGTTTTTTGTATTTCTTTTACTACTGCCTGTCTGCAGGGGTGACGCATGGTGAGCTGGAACTGTGTACCTTCACAGAACTGCATTAGAAACCTGGGGGATTGATGGAGCAGCTGTGGAAGACATTAGCAGATGAAGCCTGCACTGTCTCCCTGTCTCCCTGTCTGCCTGTCTCCCTGTCTCCCTGTCTCCCTGTCTCCCTGGCTAGTATTAACAACACTCCCCACTGTCTCTCTGTCTCCCTGTCTCCCTGTCTCCCTGTCTGCCTGTCTCCCTGTCTCCCTGTCTCCCTGTCTCCCTGGCTAGTATTAACAACACTCCCCACTGTCTCTCTGTCTCCCTGTCTCCCTGTCTCCCTGTCTGCCTGTCTCCCTGTCTCCCTGGCTAGTATTAACAACCCTCCCCACTGTCTCCCTGTCTGCCTGTCTCTCTGTCTCTCTGTCTCCCTGTCTCCCTGGCTAGTATTAACAACACTCCCCACTGTCTCTCTGTCTCCCTGTCTCCCTGTCTGCCTGTCTCCCTGTCTCCCTGTCTCCCTGTCTCCCTGTCTCCCTGTCTTCCTGTCTTCCTGTCTCCCTGTCTCTCTGTCTCCCTGTCTAGTATGAACAACACTCCCCACTGACTCCCTGTCTCCCTGTCTCCCTGTCTGCCTGTCTCCCTGTCTCCCTGTCTCCCTGTCTCCCTGTCTAGTATGAACAACACTCCCCACTGTCTCCCTGTCTCTCTGTCTCCCTGTCTCTCTGTCTCTCTGTCTCTCTGTCTCTCTGTCTCTCTGTCTCTCTGTCTCTCTGTCTCCCTGTCTCTCTGTCTCTCTGTCTCCCTGTCTCCCTGTCTCCCTGTCTCCCTGTCTGCCTGTCTCTGTCTCCCTGTCTCCCTGTCTCCGTCTCCCTGTCTCCCTGTCTCTCTGTCTCCCTGTCTCTGTCTCCCTGTCTCTCTGTCTCCCTGTCTCCCTGTCTCTCTGTCTCCCTGTCTCTCTGTCTCTCTGTCTCTCTGTCTCCCTGTCTCTGTCTCCCTGTCTCCCTGTCTCCCTGTCTCTCTGTCTCTCTGTCTCCCTGTCTCTGTCTCCCTGTCTCTCTGTCTCCCTGTCTCCCTGTCTCCCTGTCTCTCTGTCTTCCTGTCTCCCTGTCTCCCTGTCTCCTTGTCTCCCTGTCTCCCTGTCTGCCTGTCTCCCTGTCTCCCTGTCTGCCTGTCTCCCTGTCTCCCTGTCTGCCTGTCCCCCTGTCTCCCTGTCTCCCTGTCTCTCTGTCTGCCTGTCTCTCTGTCTCCCTGTCTCCCTGTCTCTCTGTCTTCCTGTCTCCCTGTCTCCCTGTCTGCCTGTCTCTCTGTCTCCCTGTCTCCCTGTCTCCCTGTCTCCCTGTCTGCCTCTCTCCCTGTCTGCCTGTCTCCCTGTCTGCCTGTCTCTCTGTCTCCCTGTCTCCCTGTCTGCCTGTCTCTCTGTCTCCCTGTCTCCCTGTCTCCCTGTCTCCCTGTCTCTCTGTCTCCCTGTCTCCCTGTCTCTCTGTCTTCCTGTCTCCCTGTCTCCCTGTCTCCCTGTCTCCCTGTCTCTCTGTCTCTCTGTCTCCCTGTCTCTGTCTCCCTGTCTCCCTGTCTCCCTGTCTCTCTGTCTCCCTGTCTCCCTGTCTCTGTCTCCCTGTCTCTCTGTCTCCCTGTCTCCCTGTCTGCCTCTCTCCCTGTCTGCCTGTCTCCCTGTCTGCCTGTCTCTCTGTCTCCCTGTCTCCCTGTCTCCCTGTCTCCCTGTCTCTCTGTCTCCCTGTCTCCCTGTCTCTCTGTCTTCCTGTCTCCCTGTCTCCCTGTCTGCCTGTCTCTCTGTCTCCCTGTCTCCCTGTCTCCCTGTCTCCCTGTCTCCCTGTCTGCCTGTCTGCCTGTCTGCCTGTCTCTCTGTCTCCCTGTCTCCCTGTCTCCCTGTCTGCCTGTCTCTCTGTCTTCCTGTCTCCCTGTCTCCCTGTCTGCCTGTCTCCCTGTATGCCTGTCTCTCTGTCTCCCTGTCTCCCTGTCTCCCTGTCTCCCTGTCTCTCTGTCTGCCTGTCTCTCTGTCTCCCTGTCTCCCTGTCTGCCTGTCTCCCTGTCTGCCTGTCTCCCTGTCTCCCTGTCTCCCTGTCTCTCTGTCTCCCTGTCTCCCTGTCTCCCTGTCTCCCTGTCTGCCTGTCTCCCTGTCTGCCTGTCTCCCTGTCTCCCTGTCTCCCTGTCTCCCTGTCTCCCTGTCTCCCTGACTCCGTCTCCCTGTCTCCCTGTCTCTCTGTCTCCCTGTCTCCGTCTCCCTGTCTCCCTGTCTCCCTGTCTCCCTGTCTCTCTGTCTCCCTGTCTCCCTGTCTCCCTGTCTCCCTGTCTCCCTGTCTCCCTGTCTCTGTCTTCCTGTCTCCCTGTCTCTCTGTCTTCCTGTCTCCCTGTCTCCCTGTCTCCCTGTCTCCCTGTCTCCCTGTCCCCCTGTCTCTGTCTCCCTGTCTCCCTGTCTCCCTGTCTCCCTGTCCCCCTGTCTCCCTGTCTCCCTGTCTCCCTGTCCCCCTGTCTCTGTCTCCCTGTCTCCCTGTCTCCCTGTCTCCCTGTCCCCCTGTCTTCCTGTCCCCCTGTCTAGCACTAACAACACTCCCCAGTGCCAGTCAGGACTTCGGCACACTGTGTCCCAACTTCCCCAGCTGATTTATACCATCGCTGAGGTGTTAGTGGACCAGTAAATCTCCCCTCATTATAGGAAATGCTGCAACAAATGAAATGCATCTGTTTTGGTTTGAAGGACGTCTCGTAATATGATGGTGAGCAACATCTGCGGGAGCGTTCTCAAGGGTGAGGAAGAATGTGTGGCATTTTTATGGATTTCAATTATTTAATCCTATTCAGGTGACATTTCCATTACTTGGACGTTTTTCATTTTGTTGGAAACAAGTGGGTCTGACTGTTAATCCTGTAAAGTTAATTCAGCGATCTACTATAAAAGGTTAAAGGCACAATCTACTATACAAGGTTAAAGGCACAATCTACTATAACAGGTTAAAGGCACACTAGAGAATAGTGTCTTACTTTCCTATGCCACACATTTTCAGTAAAAGAGGTGAGGTTTTCTCTACAGCTGTGCTACACCACACGATACCTCCAGAAACTAGCAGAAAACTTGAAAAGCCTAGACAGAGACATTAACATAAACAGGAGAGTCCCTTTGAATAAATTGTTTGGGGTCATAACCCTGAGTGTTTTTACTACATTGACCATATAGGGTGAAGAATCTCCGTCAGCCAGCGGAGCGTGTCTGGGGCTGAGGGCTCAGGGGAGGACTGTTTACACTACGGCAATCAGGACAATATGACGTTTTTTAATCATCCCAGAATCTTTCAGAGGACATTAAGTATGCCTCTGCCCTCCTACTTCTGTCAGGTTCCAGAGTAATGGGAGCAGATGTCCCAGCAGGAGTGTTGCTCTATCTGGAGACACACAGAGCCCTGTACTGGGGAACCTGGGCCCCCGTCGCGCGGCCTGTTTATGTAATCCTAGTATGGCGCGTCTCTAGGACCTTATTGATCTAGTAGAACTGAGCGTTCAGCTCTATGGTCTGACTGGATAAACTCATGTGGATTCCTCCTGAATGTCTCTTAGCTCCTCCGGTAACAGCCAGAATAGTTTCAGTGCTAATGATATTGCCATGGTGTTATTATCCACCACATATCCAGTCAGAATGTGTGGATTCTCTTGCAACAATATTCCTTTTCATATACAGCAATCAGGAATAATAGAAAGTGCAACATTTCCTCTTTAGAAAGTCAAGGAATATGGATACCTTAAAGAGGGAGAGATAAAGACAGACACAGATGGACAGACGGATGGACAGACAGACAGACAAACAGAGCCAGACAAACAGAGCCAGAGAGACGGAGACAGTATCTGTGGCCAGGGCTGACCTACGCAAGGAAGAGTCTGCTATTGAAATTGAGGGAGAAGACGAGTCCTCAGGGAGGCTGAGAGGTAGCGTGTCTGTGGAATTCAACCATGCAGCCAGTTGGACCCACTTGAACACCAGAGTCCCATTTATGTAAATATGATTGCACCCAGTCAACAAATACCATCTGCAAAAACACCTCCGCCAGGAAAAAGCTACATTGCTCAATCCTTTCTCTCTATATTTTAGATGAGGCTGATATTCCTCAGTGATACCAGCATTCCTTACTGAACCCACTAATAGACAAATATATACATTTATACTGTGTCTAGTAAACCAAAATAAAGATACATCCTATGCTTTTGTACTACAGTACTTCCTGAGACGCCCATGGCTCTCCTCACTGACTAGGGGGGGGGGGTCTCAGCTAGGAACATGGGTGCACGTAACAAGAGCCTATTTGACCTGTGATGACCTCATCTCAGTCCGCCAGAGCAGTGGTGTCCATCAGCTTAAGCTACTGGCAACTGATGTGAGAACAGTGCATTTCAAATCAATCAACTGATGTGAGATCAGTGCATTTCAAATCAATCACAAGAAGAGCATAGTAAACATGTTGTCCCCCACCCATGATGCATGTTCCTTTGTGGTCATAAAGGAATGGACACATGACATTTTCTTCATTTATATGAACACATGAAATATGTTAAGTGTTATTCATTGTAAGTGCACAGTAGTTATTTAACTCCCAGAGCGCGTGTGAGAAGTAGAAGGACCCCTGAGCACTTTCTATCAATTGTGTGAATCCAGAAAACTGCACAATGTCCAGGGAAGATTTAATGTGCACCACGTGTGACAGATGAACATACGCAGAAACTAATGCACAGGGGTCGGTCGAACACCCCCCTTCCCCCGATTTCATCACACAAAGTGACTCAGTTAACTCTCACATTAGAGGTTTCTTGTACAAAACGTGACCGAAATATCGCACTGGACCGTTTGGGGAAAAGAGACCACAGGGTTTTCTAAAGGATCATGCCATCACTGCAAAGTCATTTGGTGAGTTCCTATCAACAAAGCTGCCTTTTCTTCTCCACGGGCATAAATCACACGACATGCCGGCACGGCCAAGAGGTGGGTCAGAATAGCCTGTCCCCTCATGGCACATGCATGATGGCCTTTATGTGCAAACATTTCTCACATTTTTATCTTTGAACTACACATGGCCCCTGGTCCCTGGGGAGGCTATGCAAATACACAACTCTCTGACCCCCCACCCCCACCTCCAACCTCTCCAGGCTCAGGCGTGGGATAGAATACTATTGAACGAGGGATGGGGACCCCAAGGTGGGTGGTGGTGTGGTGTTGGTGTGTGTGTGTGTGTGTGTGCATGCGTGCATGCCGTGTGTGTGTGTGTGTGTGTGTGTGTGTGTGTGTGTGTGTGTGTGTGTGTGTGTGTGTGTGCATGTGTGCATGCCGTGTGTGTGTGTGTGTGTTAGGAGGTTGGGTGTGGTTGGGAGATAGAGCGGTTCAATTATTCTACTATTTCAACATGATACAGTTAGAGTATGTTGATGAGGTAAATATCATAGCACTGCAACGCACCAAGCTACTTCAATCTATGGTGAACTTCGGCAATAGAGTAATGAATGCAAAAGCCTTCACTTTTCCATTCACCTAAACGCTTTCACCACCATAAGTTTTGGCTCCTCAGGAATGTGGCTTCCCCTCCGGGGCCAGCAGCCCTCTGCTGTGGTCATTTCAATCCCATACTCTACCTTTCCCCCAACAGCCGGTCTGTTCCAATCACCTTGCAGAGGTGCCTCGGGCGATGGACATAATTTCAGCACTCCAAGCACACCCCACACATCTGTTTTCTAGTTGACAGCTTTCACCGTTCGACTGGGGGCTTCCCTTTGACCAATCGCAGTGAAGGTGCGTATTTGATCTGATTATTGGTTGGGGGCAGACATCTGGTTGTGTTTAGGGCTTACTCGTGGTGCGGGGGTATTTAGTTTGGTTGCGGTGCAGAGAGCGCTGGCAGGGGCAGCTCGTGGAGAACGCTGGGTCTGGGCTGGAATAACAAATGTTAATAATGTCTGGCCTCGGCGTCCCAGCACATCTGCAGCGCGTCTCTGGCAGCTGGGACCGGTATGTTTACAACCCTCTGCCATCCTCCAGGAATATGTTTATTTTTGAGCAAAGCAGAACCGTATGAAATCAGACTCTGCCAGCAGTTACTGTAATTAGGATTAGATCCATATAGAAAAAAAAGTATGGATGGAAGCTTCAGCTTTGCATTTATAAGAGCAACATACAGTAAATCATGGAAATCAAATTAAAGTGCTTCACGAAAACCCACGGCTCCCCTGTATCTCTGATTCTGGCACGAATATTTGTTCAACAAGCATTACGACAGAATCTGAATACAAGCATCAGGGCGCTCTCATCAACAGCAATCTCCATACAGTAAATCTCCATACAGTAATTACAGAGGGGCATTATCAACAGAAGTAAAAGTGGCCACAGTCTGGCCATCTGTCCCTTACTGAAGTAGCCCTAATTTTGGATGTCATCCGCTTCAAAGATACACACTTGCTTTGGTCTAAAGCAAAGTGATCACGACAAAGTTCTGCCTATGGAAAATAAACATCAGTGGTCACACTTGGCTTTCCTGCCTATAATCTTCCTCTCCCTCACTGTTTACAAGTAAAGAAAACACATCCTAACACAGTTTTACCCTCTACAAATGTGTTGAATGCATTTCCATACAACTCACTGTTTTATGTGAATAAATAGTGTCATTATGAATCATCATTATTAATCATGAATAATCATTAATTATCTATGTGGAATACTACACCGTGCTGTGGTGAGCAGGGTACTGGCTCCAGCTCTCCTCATTACTCAAGCGTAATGTTGTGATGTCAGGGTTAGGGTTAGGGTCCGTGGCTGAACCACATCCATCCAGGCGCCTGCAATCCTCCATTTGATAAGCAGATTATAAACAGCTTTTTGAGATAAGGCCAGTTGTCAAAATAAAGAGTTATACTGGATGGTGACAAGAATGTATGAATACTGATTTTTGGAATTCAATGTTGTTCCGAAACTTACTTGGTGCACTTACGTGTGTGTGTGTGTGTGTGTGTGTGTCTGTGTGTGTGCGTGTGTGTGTGTGTGTGTGTGTGTGTGTGTGTGCGTGAGTGCGTGTGTGTTTGTGGTTGTGATAGATTTTTTTCTTGGGCTATAGATATTTTGTTGGAAACACTCCAGCGTTTCCAGCAATAAAAGAGGCCCCATCCTCCCTCCATCCTCCCGAGAAAATATACATACAGTACCCATGTGCTATAATCACAACACAGTTTGCAATTCAGCAAAATGAATCTGTTTTATAGATCTGGCGGTGATATCATGTACAGTACTACAGTAGAGTTCATTCTCTGTATGTGTGGACCAGCTTCACTCTGAGGATAAACTTAGATCATTACTCAGCCACACTTCTCTGGCCCGGTCAGAACTAGCTCTCATAGGATATGCAGCACACACTGTTTGTAGTGTTGTGGTTCTGTGCGATGATTACCAGCATAACAAAATGTCCTCCTACTTCTGTTGCAGGCACCTCTGTGGTTCCCCACATCAATGAGGACAGGAGCACGGGGGACGTGATTGGTTGATTCTGCCCATGTGCTCGACGGAGCGCCTCCATAGGTCCTCCCCACCGGCCGCCATCACACTGTTCAGCGCATCCCCTGACTGGCTGGACGCCGTGGACCTGAGCCAGCTGGGAGTGGGCTAAGACGGTTGGCTTTGGTGCTCAGACGTTTCTTGGACATGACAGTTATCATTACTGATATGACTTGATTTGACACACAATTTGATTTAATCGACTTGACAGCCTGATTGACTTGAATTGATGTTTTTACTGTTTCTACTAGTGATGATCGGGCCTTTTGTGTCTTACTGTTTTACTGTTCTTATGTTTTGTAACTGCTGCAACAAAGGAAAGCCCCTCTGGGGGGACCATCCATCCATCCATCCATCCATCCATCCATCCATCCATCCATCCATCTATCTATCTATCTATCTATCTATCTATCTATCTATCTATCTATCTATCTATCTATCTATCTATCTATCTATCTATCTATCTATCTATCTATCTATCTATCTATCTATCTATCTATCTATCCATCTATCTATCTATCTATCTATCTATCTATCTATCTATCTATCTATCTATCTATCTATCTATCTATCTATCTATCTATCTATCTATCTATCCATCCATCCATCCATCCATCCATCTATCCATCCATCCATCCATCCATCTATCTATCTATCTATCTATCTATCTATCTATCTATCTATCTATCTATCTATCTATCTATCTATCTATCTATCTATCTATCTATCTATCTATCTATCTATCCATCCATCCATCCATCCATCCATCCATCCATCCATCCATCCATCCATCCATCCATCCTTTAACACACAGAGGGTAATACTCAAGGATGGACTTAAACATCCTCTTTTTCAGTGGAATTATCTCTTATTCCCCTGGTGAGCATCTTCTCAATCTCTTTGAAAACAGATGATGCCAGTTATATTCAATTACATGTCAATGAAATCACAGTCTTGACAAACACACCAACCCAAGCTGTCAGTAACCCTGTAACGGAGCTTGGCTGACTGGCTGACTTAGTTGTGTTTTCATTCATTCATTCATTCATTCATTCATTCATTCATTCATTCATTCATTCATTCATAACCTTTATTAAGGCTCAGAAATACATTGAGGATGGCCCTTATTTGTGATTTGTGTGGGAGGAAGCCTGGAATCTAGCACAGAGGGTTGAAACTGGGCTCCAAAAGGAGAGCAGTTTGTTCTGTGTGCTGTGAGAACATGAGGTTGTTCCCTTTCAATATAGACCTTAAGACAAGGGTTCACCCCAAAGATTTCCACAGAAACAAAGCTTTATACTGTACGGTAAGTGTTCATTGTTTCATTGTGTTTCCTTCTGGCAACCAACTGCTAAAACTGAAAAAAGCCAAAAGGCCATTTGCCACATTTGCTAAGTTCTGTTGCACAGCATTTACTGATTAGGTTCTTTCTCAATAGTCATGTGAAGGATATCACGGCTGTATCTGGAGGATTGCATGTCAGAAAGAACTGAAAGGCCAAACTTAGAGCTGTTTGTCTTCAGTCCGTTAAAACCAGAACATCACCCTGCTGTTCTGACACAGGAACACCCTCCAACAACGTGAACCATACTACCACACCCTCCAACAACGTGAACCCACACCCTCCAACAACGTGAACCCACACCCTCCAACAACGTGAACCATACAGCCACACCCTCCAACAACGTGAACCATACAGCCTCACCCTCCAACAACGTGAACCATACAGCCACACCCTCAACAACGTGAACCATACAGCCCCACCCTCAACAACGTGAACCATACAGCCACACCCTTCAACAACGTGAACCATACAGCCCCACCCTCCAACAACGTGAACCATACAGCCACACCCTCCAACAACGTGAACCATACAGCCACACCCTCCAACAACGTGAACCATACAGCCACACCCTTCAACAACGTGAACCATACAGCCCCACCCTCCAACAACGTGAACCATACAGCCACACCCTCCAACAACGTGAACCATACAGCCACACCCTCCAACAACGTGAACCATACAGCCACACCCTACAGCTACACCCTCCAACAACGTGAACCATACAGCCACACCCTTCAACAACGTGAACCATACAGCCACACCCTCCAACAACGTGAACCATACAGCCACACCCTTCAACAACGTGAACCATACAGCCACACCCTCAACAACGTGAACCATACAGCCCCACCCTCAACAACGTGAACCATACAGCCCCACCCTCAACAACGTGAACCATACAGCCACACCCTTCAACAACGTGAACCATACAGCCACACCCTCAACAACGTGAACCATACAGCCACACCCTCAACAACGTGAACCATACAGCCCCACCCTCAACAACGTGAACCATACAGCCACACCCTTCAACAACGTGAACCATACAGCCCCACCCTCCAACAACGTGAACCATACAGCCACACCCTCCAACAACGTGAACCATACAGCCACACCCTCCAACAACGTGAACCATACAGCCACACCCTTCAACAACGTGAACCATACAGCCACACCCTCCAACAACGTGAACCATACAGCCACACCCTACAGCTACACCCTCCAACAACGTGAACCATACAGCCACACCCTTCAACAACGTGAACCATACAGCCACACCCTCCAACAACGTGAACCATACAGCCACACCCTTCAACAACGTGAACCATACAGCCACACCCTCAACAACGTGAACCATACAGCCCCACCCTCAACAACGTGAACCATACAGCCCCACCCTCAACAACGTGAACCATACAGCCACACCCTTCAACAACGTGAACCATACAGCCCCACCCTCCAACAACGTGAACCATACAGCCCCACCCTCCAACAACGTGAACCATACAGCCACACCCTCCAACAACGTGAACCATACAGCCACACCCTTCAACAACGTGAACCATACAGCCACACCCTCCAACAACGTGAACCATACAGCCACACCCTACAGCTACACCCTCCAACAACGTGAACCATACAGCCACACCCTTCAACAACGTGAACCATACAGCCACACCCTCCAACAACGTGAACCATACAGCCACACCCTTCAACAACGTGAACCATACAGCCACACCCTCAACAACGTGAACCATACAGCCCCACCCTCAACAACGTGAACCATACAGCCCCACCCTCAACAACGTGAACCATACAGCCACACCCTTCAACAACGTGAACCA
Organism: Borostomias antarcticus; assembly: GCF_949987555.1. NCBI lineage: Eukaryota > Metazoa > Chordata > Actinopteri > Stomiiformes > Stomiidae > Borostomias > Borostomias antarcticus. Next base: position 37,239,865 of record NC_140236.1, read on the forward strand.
TACAGCCACGCCCTCCAACAACGTGAACCATACAGCCACACCCTCCAACAACGTGAACCATACAGACACACCCTCCAACAACGTGAACCATACAGCCACACCCTCCAACAACGTGAACCATACAGACACACCCTCCAACAACGTGAACCATACAGCCACACCCTACAGCCACGCCCTCCAACAACGTGAACCATACAGCCTCACCCTCCAACAACGTGAACCATACTACCACACCCTCCAACAACGTGAACCATACAGCCACACCCTCCAACAACGTGAACCATACAGCCACACCCTCCAACAACGTGAACCATACTACCACACCCTTCAACAACGTGAACCATACAGCCACACCCTCCAACAACGTGAACCATACTACCACACCCTTCAACAACGTGAACCATACAGCCACACCCTCAACAACGTGAACCATACTACCACACCCTTCAACAACGTGAACCATACAGCCACACCCTACAGCCACACCCTCCAACAACGTGAACCATACAGCCACACCCTCCAACAACGTGAACCATACAGCCACACCCTCCAACAACGTGAACCAACGTGAACCATACAGCCACGCCCTCCAACAACGTGAACCATACAGACACACCCTTCAACAACGTGAACCATACAGACACACCCTCCAACAACGTGAACCATACAGCCCCACCCTCCAACAACGTGAACCATACAGACACACCCTCCAACAACGTGAACCATACAGCCACACCCTACAGCCACGCCCTCCAACAACGTGAACCATACAGCCTCACCCTCCAACAACGTGAACCATACTACCACACCCTCCAACAACGTGAACCATACAGCCACACCCTCCAACAACGTGAACCATACAGCCACACCCTCCAACAACGTGAACCATACTACCACACCCTTCAACAACGTGAACCATACAGCCACACCCTCCAACAACGTGAACCATACTACCACACCCTTCAACAACGTGAACCATACAGCCACACCCTCAACAACGTGAACCATACAGCACCGTACCGTGAAACAGGACGGGGTGCTTTGTGGCGGGGTGTTGGCGACCACCCTTGTGTTGAGGTGTTGGCGACCACCCTTGTGTTGAGGTGTTGGGGACCACCCTTGTGTTGAGGTGTTGGCAACCCCATCCCCTTGTGAGAACGTATCAAGCAAAGCCCGACATTATGTCTCACTTGACCTACTTAGAATAATGATTTTTAGGATACAAAGGGTCTGGCCCAAATGAAACAGCCCACCCCAATGCCAATGTTTGGTGCGTAGCAGACACAAGAATCCACTGGTTCTTCAGTACATGTATTTCCCACTCCATTTTCCTCCTGTTCTCAAAAGATACTGTAATGAAAATAAACCAAACAACTGTATTCCTCTCCTCCCACATACAGACTTACTTGCCAAGTATTCTTTTACCTGTGATCATCTCTCTGCTGAAACAACAATACCTTATGGAGCAATCTGTGACTAGAACTGAACTAGAAAATGTATTGGATTGACGATAATCATGTCAAAATGTATGATCTCACCATCTGGCTGCGCATCTGAGACTATGAGGGAGAGCTTGAAGAGACTGTAAACAATCTGACAAATAGCTCATCAGTTGGACACGGGTCTCACAGAATGAGAGTTCCCTCCTGGCCTGGATCACGGGCCCTTCCACTTATCAGTTTGTACAAACACAGGACTGTGACGCTGACAGGCCCTCTGACGCTGACAGGCCCTCAGGGCTAGCAGAGTGACATCATCCAGCTGAGGCGGAGCACAGCGGTCAGGGGGGTTTGGGAAGAGCGGACCGGTCAAGATGTCATCATGAGAGCGCGCTTATCCCGCCCCCCCCAGGTCTGTCACACACTGTATGACATCACACTGAACTCATACTGTACTTCACTGATCTCCAATCAAAAGAGAGGATGGGCCAGCTTTGCCTGAGGAGAGCGTGTGTGTTTGTGTGTGTGTGTGTGTGTGTGTGTGTGTGTGTGTGTGTGTGTGTGTGTGTGTGTGTGTGTGTGTGTGTGTGGTGGCGGTGGGGGGGGGTTGCACACGATTGCACACGTCTAAGCGGTTTCCCTCACATCTTCCTGCCAGAGCTCCACATGGTCTGCATCATGTAATGACCTCACCCCAGAGAGGGCCCATGACTTCATAACAACTGGGCCAAACCTAACACATCATTATTATAACTCATTGTTCTATAACACAGTCTTTAGGGCTGGAGATTGCGTCACAACAGTATGTAGCATGTGGTTCTAAATGCTAAATTGCACAATATATTATTTTAATTAGGATTATTAACAGCCCAAATCCCTAGGATGGTAGCAAAAACAGCACTGCAAAGAAGTATTTAACAATAGAAAAACAAGAGCCAGGCCAGAGCCATTATGTTAACAATTTATTGAGCATAAAAGGTGTATAAAGGTCATGCCTATTTATAGCAAATAATTTACAAAAAGTTTTTAAAGAATTTTGCCAACACATATTTGAGACAATGGGTACTGACTGGCATTTGATAAATGACATATTTGATTGTCTTGATTAAGATTAAAAGGTACAGTAGCATAAAAGAAAGCATAGAGATGTACAGTATAGCACTGCTCAATCAACTCCCCATCCAGACTCTCTCTCTCTCTCTCTCTCTCTTTCTTTCTCTCTCTCTCTCACACACAAACACAAAGAGAACACACAGTATACAACAACATACACACACTACAAATTCACAGCAAATAGTGAGGTAGACAAATGTTGAGAGAAAAAGTAATAAAACATAATCAATGATTAAGGGACTCTTTAAAAGGCATGTTTATTTGTGATCCCAATAAATGTGTTTTCAGTGAAGCGCAGCCTCAGCTGGAGAGTGTGGACTTGAGAGAGTGGAGCCCTTCTTAGATGACTGTTACCAACACCATAACCTCTGCATGACAGCACTGGAGGCCTACAGATCAATAACCATATATGTCACAGTTACAGGTGTGTTACTGTTTGTAATCTCAGTGTCTTCTGACTTTTACATCAAAGGAGGGTTAAATGCATAGGATTACATACAGTAGAAGAGGTTGTGTACTTGCAAGTGATGTATATCATTCACAAAAAATATTATTAGGATTGTTTGTTCATCTGTTACTGATCAAGCTCTCCCCAAAAAATCCAAACGGACAGATATGGTTATTTGTATATAGGCTTCAGTTGTCAGCTATCTAATGTAAACTTGTTTCTGAGCATATCTAATAACTGGGATTCATACACCAGTTCTATGGGTAGTTTGATCGTAATGGAAAACGATGTTCCTGTGAAATAGTGAAACCCAACCGGTTAATTATGAGCTCAACTACGTATCCAGGATGAGGATGAGGCAGTGAAATGGGTGAATGTGCCACAGCCGATAAGAGAAGTCACAAAACTACAGGAATGTCAAAAACCCCAAATCCCACAAATGACCACTGATGATAGGTTACACCATACTCACATCTCAGTTAAAAGGCTCTTTTTTTTAATTAGAAAAGATGTAACCAAAAAGCATAACATTCACAAGCGAAATGCTGAATAAGACAGGTGTGATGGAATACAATTGAACTTTGTCATCGTCACAAAACAACAATAAAATATTCTGTATGGTTCCCAGCATTATACCATGTGTTACTGTAGTTCATGGAAGCTTATCATTATATTAAATATATACATCAGATTTTATTCAATATAATCTTCATAATCTTATAATTCATGGTGGCCTTTGAAAGAGTGAACATTTTTGGGTTTCAGAATCAAAACATCACATAAAGACAATTGCTAATATTGAATGTTTTTTAAACAAAAGGTAATATATATACATTTTGGAAAAAATAAAATGAGCTCATACAAATTCACAGTACTCAGGAGACAACTATAGATTGGCTCTCGGTATATATACTAAAAATATAATTTTATACACAAATATATATTTATACTCTGTTTTCCTTTGTAGAGACATCTATACATGTTTACATAAAACAAAAACATTGACATAAAAGCTTTGAGATAACATACATTCTGTTTTTTTAGGATCTGCAGTAAGTAATTAATCTGATTTAAAGGAGTAATAAAAGGAAAATGCATGTTTAGCCCTGTTTTAAGGTTACTTATGATCATATACAATGGTTCAGATCAAAACGTTGACAAAACTAGCACTTTTGAGAAAGTCTGATAATTGCTCTACCACCGTTTTGGTCATACAATGGATGTGGGTGGGCACCGTGAAAAATCATTCAAAAAACATGTTAAACTCTCAATTTCGAAGACAAGAAGCTCACCCAGGGGGTAATTGGTGTCCGTTGGTTATCAGACTTTCTCAAAAGTGATAGTTTTGTCAACGTTTTGATCTGAACCATTGTATATGATCATAAGTAACCTTAAAACAGGGCTAAACATGCATTTTCCCTTTACTACTCCTTTAATGTACTGCTCCCAATGTACTGGATTAATTTTACACTTCCATACCTACATGCATACAGTAACATGACTGGAACAAAGCAACTAAACAATTCCCTTTCATCCTTTGAAAAATGGGTCAATACAGGTCTGTTAAGGCGCGGCGAGAAACATTCATAACATTCATAACATTCTATGACGGTGGGGTTAGTTCGGCTTTCTATTAATAACAGATAAAACGGCAAGAATTGAGAAAACGTATCACTTTCAATATACTTGCTGCTTACGGTATATATACATTTACTGTACATCATGTGAATTCATACATCTATACACAGAGCGGAGAAGAGACCATGTCATAGCTCACACCAGAGCTCAGAACATCAGGATGGGTTAAGGGATGACGAGAGGAATGTTTGTAGAAACATGTACACCGGTAAGATCAGCAGTGTGCTCATCCACAAAGCTGTACTGCTCCTCATATTGTATAATTAACTTTTCCAGCATCTTGCTTTGTTCCACAATCATCACCCAATTCATTTTACAACCTTTTATATTGAAAATGTAGTTGTGTACAGAATTATTTACATCAGCTGGAGGTCTGCTAGTGGTGTAGGACCCAGATAAGCACATTGTTTAATGGTTTGAAGGTAATGCCCAATCATTATGCCCTCAATCATTATACATGTAGTTAGCTATCAACAAGTTATTTTGTGGTTCAACACTGTTGCCTTGTAGTTACTTCACAGTGGACTCACGTTGACAACATCAGATTTTGTGAATACTGGCAAATAGCCATTGATGTATAATGCTTAGAAATATGACAAATTATAACATTTCTGATTATTTACAATATTCACAAAAATATACACCTTTACAATGTCTGTTTTGACATAAGCAGTATTGTATAAAGAGAAGCCATAATGCCCTGTCAGGACAGGTACAGTAACACCGGTCACACATGAAGGTTAGACACACTGACGAGCTGCTAAGCACATTACTATCACTATAGCTAAACAATCAACACGTATCAATACACTAGTTATTGTGAGGACTCATCCTTCATGCACAATATTTTTGATAAAAAGGATGTTAAAAAAGATGAATATCTTGTGAGAGTGATAATATGAGTACTATCATGCAAAACCATATTGCTTGCAACAGGGTAATCATCAGAGTTCACATTTCCGTTTCACATTCTTGGCACCTATCTACTGTACAGGTATACATATATCTACTGTACAGGTATACATTCAACATGTGTGCTGTACATCTTGCTTGTCCCTTCAAATAGCAAGTGATTTTCAAAACATGCCACGATGCCTCACTGTCACTCAACCTATCAAAAAGCAGAAGTGCCCTCTGATTGATACTCTAGTGGTTGCCTTGAGCCTCTCCTATCTAGATTGTAAATATCATAGCATGTGTCAAGCCAGTCGCACTATCAACAGCCACACTGCCTATATCACTTGCTAATACTGACATGTGCAAACAGCCTTGTAGCTTTGAACGCTATTGGTGTACACTTGATTTCTATTTACAGCCTACACTAGACCATTTAAGGTCAAAACAAAATGCTCTGTTGTGGTTGAAAGGACAAAGCAGCATGTGGATTAGAGACAAAAAGTTTGGCTGGTATTTCACTAGCGTGCGTCTCCTTTTAGCACTCGATCAGTTTAGCATCAGATCTGAGGCATGCTAGCCTTTCTGGGTCTTAGTGATACCAGGACAGTAGCTCTGTTACCAAGCCTAAATGACTGTTTAAATGGCACAAAGGGCATTTAGTTAAGGATGAATAAGGTGTGATTCTTTCTCTGTTTTTTTGGCATGTCACAAATGTTGCTTTCTCTTCTTCTTTAAATCATCCTTCTCCTTTGCTTTTGCAAAGCATCCCAGAATAATTCCTTTCATCCAGGGAAACAAATGTGAACAGACCTGTCCCTGTGGTCCCTGTGACCCGTATGGCCCTTCCTGTGCCCCGGGTGGGGGGGGGGGGGGCGTCCCACTGGGCTGCCCGGGGCTACGCCGTGCTGCTACTGGAACAGGGCGTGCTTTGTGTGCTGCCGATGCTATGGGCCGCGCTGCTGTTCTCAGAGACGGGCTGGGCCTTCTGGACCGGCGGTCTGACGGCTGTCTCACCTGAACGAGGGAGAGGACAAGATTATTAATATAGTTAATATAGAGTAATATGATTCAAATATCACAATCTGAAGACCTCAACTATTACTTTTATTCTCTTTCACCACACAAACAAGCTTTCTAGAGTATAGGCTTAAGCTGGTCCATTGCTGCAGGTTCCATGCGGTTCTACTGCTATGGTTCTCAAGTGAATCATGATAAAAACAGTCACTCACATCTAATTAACAGGCAACCAATCACATCTCACAAACAACTTTCTGAGTGGAAATAGCTGATGATTCTTAATACTGTTCTCTTCTTCGTTATCTGGAAGCAATTAACGTGATTTAAGCAGATATAGCATAATAAGCATGAGACAAAGCCTTCTGTCAGAGTCTCAAACCACTGACTTGTTTATTGTTCTATGTTTAAATGAACATTCCCATTTTCAGATTCCTGAGCTACAGAGCAGAGGCTGAAACTTAGGGGACAAATAAAATTGCTTCGATTTGTTTGGAAAGCTTGTTTGAAGAGGAATTGGAGGCATTTGAAAAAAAGTTGTAGTTTGTTTTCTATATTTGGCAGCACAGTCACAGTCACTCCTAGTATTAAATGCACTCTGTTTGTTTGCATGGCATCCCCCTTCCTGCCGTGCAGAGAGCACCGAAGAGGAACGGTCAACTATATCAATCAGTGATGGATTTGTTTCTGTTAGTACTGTATTATACTGTATACATGTGTGTGTGTGTGTGTGTGTGTGTGTGTGTGTGTGTGTGTGTGTGTGCGTATTTTGGATCTAGAGTCCCTCTAAATCCCCTCTTTTAGGCCCCTCGGCTCTGCTTATGTTTGCCAGAGCAATACTGCCAAGAGCTCCAGCTAAAAACAGTCCATCTGTTCACAGAACCCTGGGCCCCCAAACACAACGGTCTCAAATTCACTCCTCCTCTCTCGCCAATCTTTGTGACGTCCACTTACTTCAGAATATGTCAAAATGTAGCTTCTTTTAGCCTCAAATTGCTTTTAAACAAGCAAAAAAGTTATCTTTTAGTTATCTAAACATGCATTATTGTATATACAATTGTGTGAAGTAAATACATGTTGGCTGATTGAGACACATATCATGTAAAAGTGTCACTGGAGCAGCGATGGACTGACCTCCTCATCCACAACTACCTCTCTCTGTCTCTGAGCCATCCTGCTTAGCCTTTGGGATAATTTATCCCTAAATGAACTATCACACAGCTCACTTTTATAACAGCACTCTCCACATTCCAAACATCACATCCTGAATGTTTGTGAACACTTTTGCAATATACACCAAAGGAACAGTATCAAACAGCTTGCTTTCATAACAGTATCAAACAGCTTGCTTTCATAACAGTACCCTCTGCATTCCAAACGCAACGTCCTGAATGTTTGGGAATATTTCTGCGATATACATCCCCTGTATAATTCATTAACTGTGTAAACAACTTTCACATGTGTGTTTGGAGTTGACACAGAAGTCGCCGACCATGTGTCAGTGTTACAAAGAGCTGTCTAGAGAAGATGTACTGCACTACTAAACCTGATCATGTACTGTACTGTACTATACAGTACACACAGAGGAATATCAGTAGGCAAACTAGTCCTACTATGTTATCTGGTTGGACTGTGTTTTGATGTCTTCCTATGAAAGTGTATGGATGAGTCATAAAAAGAGCAGAGCAGGAGGCCCACATGTTTTCAGAAGAGCTGTCCAAGAGCTAGAGAGAGGCTTTTGGCACACATGTTGAACAACCCACTATTTGATTGTCCTCAGCCCCTTAGGGAAATAAGTAAATATATATTTTCATGTTTCACCATTCACTGGTTTCAAAAATATTCTGGGTTGTTTTTGAAGACCAACATTCTTGAGGTTAACTTGAATGTGCCAATGTAGCCATGTAGGGATATTTCAGTCAATACCAAGCAGGCAGAACAGGCCCTTCCACCCTGTGAGTGGGCCGAGGGGCTGCCTACAGTACGCACCACTATCAGGAGCGCCTGGAACACTTCTATCACAACTTCTAAAAGGACAGCTCCTAATCTTTCCATAACTGCATTCCTTACACTTGTTTCCCCGCAGAAGTCCAATGTTTGACCTTTCTGGAGGAAAAAGGCCAATCAAAAGGCTTGTATTTCTACTGGGTCTCTCTAGGAAACTCATAAAACTCTAAGAAAGCAGACTTTTAAATAGGTGCCAGTATAAACAGGCTATTAAAGATAAGGGAAGTCAATCTGACACCTGATCTGCCGAGCCTGCGTATGAATGAACCGTCTCTCCAGACTAGCTACTACACTGACTTCTCACTAATCCAATGTAACGTTACTGTATGTGGGGGAAATGGGGAGAAATAAAGCTGTGCTGCACTTCCACAGAGGTGGTCCTACTGTAAACCAACCCTCTGATATAATAGGACCTACAGTACATCTCAGTATGGCTGCTGTTCCTTCAAGTCACAAAACCAAGCAATGTTATGGAGACTAAATATAACAAGATACTACATTAATCACCACTCGAACACTATTGGCACTGATCGACACTATTCTCAAGCACTTTGACCTCCTCTTTCCTAAGACACACACAGTCCACATTGTTCCTCTTCCTGGTGACCTCATGACATAACTCCCCAATCCTGTTTATGAAAGATTTCACAGTAACCGTGTCTCCATGGTGAGCACATCAGGGACGGGGTAGCAGGTCAATAGCATGGCAGATACGCGGTCAAACGGCCAGGCAGAGAACAGGACGCCTCTGTTCTCTAAAGGCCACAGGGATCCTACTTCCTCCCACAGGTCAGCTGGGGTCGGCGGCCTAAGGGACGGTAGGGAAGATCTTGGCATGTAACTGACAAATTGTGTCTCTTTTCCTGTGAGGGCCCAACGAACTGGACAGGGGGAATTCCAGCCCCTCTCTGGCCATTGTGCTTAGAATACCCACCGAGCTGCCCTCAGCCCCAGAACAATTCAAAGGCAGGAAAGTGAAGACCTGTGTTTGCTGACTAACAGGATATAGTTACAGTAGTGGAGTCAATATGGTATTGTAATGTGGCCTCTATCAGCAGAGGGGTGTTGGTGATTGTGAGAGGCTCTCTGGCATCTGAGATGTTCAGACATTCTTTACTAGCATATCTTTTCACCACCTCAGAGAGTTGCACTGTAGTAGCAGGTAAAGGGATAGTGACACAAAACCACGTACCTGTGTGAGAGTAAATAAACCACAGGGCTCCCGTCAACAGGGCCCCGATCACAAATGCAGCAAACGCAATCCCAACAACTGTGGGAGTGTCCAACACATACATCATGGCTGAGAGAGAGAGAGAGAGAAAATACATCGGTCAGTGTGTTGACGACACAAAATGCAAAGTTGAAAAATGTCATAGACAAAAGCATCCCTGTAAGTATTGCAAACTTGAACAGTAACAGGTTGGACTTACTTTCATTGGCTGGATCAGAATCGTCTTTCCCTGGGGTTTTGGGATCTGAGCGGCTTGGGGGAACTGAAACATAAGCATAACATCACATGTCAACACAGATACAGTATACTGTACTGTACATGACACATAATAAAATATACAGCTGTACTGACCCTAATGTAACACTATAGTCCTCATGAATATAAATGGACTTGTGTTTATTTATAGGAACAGTATAGCCATGACCCATGATGCATTGCTCTGAAGAATGTGACACAAAACTCTGGTCAACCAAAACATGAGTGAGTGAGTGATTAGCCAACAGTGTCCTCAAAGATGCACCTAGTGACCCCTACCCAGGCTTAGCTTACTCTTTCATAAGTCCTCTGGATGGCTTTCAAAAGTGAAATTAGCTCTAATTATGTCTTCACAAACAATACAATGGCGCTTGTGTGGGGGCGAACTCAGGAGCGAGTCTGGACCAGGTCCAAGACTCCAGCACAATGGCGTCTATTCTCAGAGAGAACACCTTTGGATTTTCATTCCTCGTGACGGGACGATGACAAGAGAGTTTGATTTCAGAAGGGGCTTCAGCGACGTGACGGCCCTCCCTTTCCAACACACTGCCGCCCTTATCTGTCCCGCCTGGCTCGTTATGCGGAGAGCGCCGTGGTGAGCCGTCAACACCCACAGCCCCTGCATCCAGCCCCCTGGCCCCCAGAGAGAGAGGGGCGCAAGGCTGGGCCGAGGCTAGCACAGTCAGCACTCAGCACTGTGGTTCATGGGGTTCTAACTATCTATCGCTGGAAGAGATTAGTTTAACAGTGCATGTGCAATAGACAAGAGTGCTGTGTACAGATGTACTGGCTGCTTTTATGAAAAGCTGTAGTGACAGAACATTCCAGGCCAAGGGCACATCATCAGAGAGGAGCCCCACCTCGGAGCTGGGGTTTGAGGACCAGGCTGTGTGTGTCAGGGGTCGCAGCTGCGCTCCACCCCACCTCGGCATGTGGACGGCTATCCCTGGGTCTCCCTGACAAGCAGCCAAGTACACAGTCAGGTCCAACGAGTCCTTGTGTAAGCACCCTTTTGTTCAGTACACTTGTTCACGATCAGAAGTGATCTCAGCTGTGCAGTCAGAGTCAGATATCAAACGCAAGCCTCTCATCTGTGTGCTGGAGCTGGGGTTCATCCTGGTCCGATCGCCAGGAGAACGTCATCTGTTTGCCTGCGCATGTGATGGAAGAACACTCCATTGTAATGGCTTGTTTCCTCTCACCTCTGACCCCTCTCCTAAAAGTGAGCGAGCTGACCGATGGGGCCTCTGTGAGATCCTTCACACTGGAGGCCTGAGCTCATAAATCACACACACATTCACTAGGTTGCACAACATGCAGGCCAACAGTTCAAAGTGTTTTATAATAACTGAAAACAGCTCTTTTTCAAAAATTCAATATCAAAATCAATACATAAAGACATGCAGGCCAAGCATTTCAAATGCTAGCATACTAATAACCATCGGTTCATACAGCGCGTAGCACCTCTCTGCCCGTTTCAGTATCAGCTAGGAGGAAATGATGCTATTAAGAATTTTTCTTGCAGCGTAAAGCTCTGTATAAATGGTGGAAATGCATTGATGTTGTAAGGCAGTAAATCTAGTTTTGATGGAAAGGCTTTGAGGCTGTTATGTTTTTCCATGCACCAAGTGGCCCACAAACAGCTCTCTTTGATTTGTAGATCAAGCTGAACTCTTTGGGTCCTATCCAGTGAGGACCGAGGCCCTAGAAAGGCTGCTTGTTTTCTTTGCCATCTCAGCATAAGAGATGGCTTTGTGTTATAAGCATGGCGTTTGGTCTCATGGTCTTTTTTCATTAGCTTTATGGCATATCTGTGTTTACTCAATCCACACCACGGAAAGTAAACCCACTGCACTGGCACACTGGCACGGGCAGTAGACACTGACACCCACTGCCAGGGTTGGCTAGCTTAGCGTAGCATTGGCACGCCAAGGCCCCACTTGAGCAATTACTGAAACTTCAGGGTCTCTGTTCTGGAAAGCAGCGCCGTTTATGTTCTCATATTCTAACTTCAACATCATCAAGGACGCATCACGTCATGGCAGCATCTGAAGGGTGGCACGGTCGTTTGCTAACAATCCCATATCAAGTGGCGTAAACACTCCCATTCATGCTTGATTAGCTCGCAGCACAATGACGCCTTGCTGGTGAGCATAGTATGATTTACAATCAACATGCACATCAATAAAGATGACTCACACCGACCACAGTCCACTTGTTGAGATAATTATTACACCATAGGGATGCGGATTTGAAAAACCCTGGCAGTTAAACAGCAATTGTCCTCCCATGATGATGTTTATACTCCAAATGTTCGCTCAAGATGTCCGCCATCCCACCACTCGCAACCTCAAGAGGTGCTGTAGCACAACCCTGGTGTGGGACTGCTAGGAAACCCAACCTGTTAACAACTACATGTAGAGTGCAGAAAATGTCCACTCATGAGGGAAATTTGATAAATAATCATTGTAGACAACACCATAATGGCTTGGTGGTCTAATTACTCCCAAACAAGGCTTATGCTTTTTTCATTGTGATTATGAACACTTGAATTTACAATGTGCTAGATTTCAAATGTGTCCACAACACAGTTTGTTAGCCTACATTTAATGCACAGTCATCAACAATTCCCCCTCGAGGATAAATAAAGTATTTATGTATCTATTGAAGGGCAGGAGGCAGTAGATTGGCCATTAGGGCATCTGACTACAAGCTGAAAAGTTACTGGTTCAGGGCTGGCCAAGGGACTAGAATCTAATCTAAGCAAACTCATGTCTTCATAATCACAACGAAACACAAGGCTTGTTTGGGAATAATCATAGATCAGTGAGCCATTACGGTGTTGTCCACAACACTTATCTGTCTATAGACTATATACTCACGAGTAGGGACATTTTCTGCAGTCTACATATAGTCTACATTTCTGTAGTCTACATATAGTCTACATTTTCTGTAGTCTACATGTAGTTGTTGGAGCTAGCAGCCAATCCCACAGGTCAGGCTGTTGAGTGGGGCGAAAAATTGGGAGTATTTAACATCTGTATCATCGCATGGCGGTTAAGGTCATGATTAGTAAAATGTGATGTCGGTCAGCCGCGGCCCCGCCCTCGCTGGGATAACAAACTCCGTGCTATCCGAGCCCCAGAGACCCAATGATTTAGTGAGTGTATGAATGAGTGACTAACGTAGCGATGAGGGGCCTCCAGACTCTGGCCACACTCTCCAAAGCCAGCAAGACCACTCCTCCCTCCTCTCCCTCCCTCCTCCCTCCTCCCCCTCCTCCCCCTCCTCCCCTCCCTCCTCCCCCTCCCTCCCTGCATCCCTCTCCCTGCCGGGAACGAGAGGCCACACTGGAGGGCTAAGTGAAAACAACTGGAGCTCCGTGCTGCATGACTCCTCTTTTTCCAACCCTTCCCTGACTGGTCCAGTGTGGTAGAGCTGTGCTGGGGCCTCGGCGTTAGCAACTCCCATCTTCTGTAATCAGACTCACACAGGTACACACACACACACACACACACATGCACGCACACACGCACACACACACACACACGCACGCACGCACACACACACACACACACACACACACACACACACGCACACACACACACACACACACGCACACACACACGCACACACTAATACTCCCTACGTACAGGCTAACTAACTCCAGATGCAGGAACGTGATGCACTCTGTTCTGTGATGGGAACAGTCTGGCCTGTCCTTCTGACGCAGGCTTCTCTGGGCCATCCTGCCACCGTCAGCTCACTCTGTCTTCCTGTCGCTCCTCAGTGACCCATGATAACGCTGCTCCTCAGTGACCGCTGCTCCTCAGTGACCCATGATAACGCTGCTCCTCAGTGACCCATGATAACGCTGCTCCTCAGTGACCCATGATCACGCTGCTCCTCAGTGACCGCTGCTCCTCAGTGACTCATGATAACGCTGCTCCTCAGTGACTCATGATAACGCTGCTCCTCAGTGACCCATGATCACGCTGCTCCGGTCTGACTGACAGAGCTCAACAGGTCTCTCACTAAGGAAGGATGCACATACTATAGTAATGTCCTGGTTGTACTGGCTCTGCAGTATATCTCTATATCAGAGTAGCTTGGTTTGGAGGTCTCACGCCTGGCTGTCTGCTCACCTGAATCACGTGGGTCTTCTTGTGGGCCCCCATCAGACACAACCACCAGGTGCCTTGTAACTGTCCTCGTGTTCCTCATCATGGCCAGGATCATGTCAGCGCTGACAGACATGCACGCCTTGTCCGGCTGTATGCACTGCATGAAGCAAAACAGAATTAGAAATTACAAGACAATTCCGAAAGAAGGATTTCACTTACTGACATGACATACTTGACATTAGCCTATGTAATTATATCTCTCAAAAAACAAAAAAACAAAATCGAAAAACCATGAGGTTGGGACGGTTGACAAAGCAATCTATCTACTGTAGCTAGCTTACATCACATGTGTTTTAGGCTAACATTCGCTAGCAGTCATAAGTCAAATGAGACAAGCTAGTGTAGTAGACAGATTGCAAACGGGTTAGCGAGCTGACAATGTGTTGACAGTTGTGAGATTTTGTTGATTTGAATATATATAATCATTGCAACACAAGCTGGGGCCCATTCCAGAAAGCATGTTTAACAAACTCAGAGTCTAACCCTGGAATGGTTTTGAGTTACCAGTCTTTCTCGAGTTTGAGTTACCCCTCTTTCTGGATTGGAAAGCCCAGAGTTTCCCTCATCTCAGGGTTAGCAAACTCAGAGTTTTCACCACACCGCTGAGTTTTCTGTGTGTCGGTAGCAAATGGGGCTAATGAGACTGTCAGTAGTCTAGTGAGGGGACAGGTGAAGGGACAGGTGAAGGGACAGTGTGCGCTGTAAAGCACATGGTGTTAGCGCTAGCGACATTTTCTTTAATCAGATTTGGGAAGAGGACGTCTTCATTACGAAACTGACGGGAGACCTGAACCAGTCAGGTCTAAGCATGAGAAACTGATCTCCCCTGGTCCCTTCACCAGCTGAGTCATCTCCCCTGGTCCCTTCCCCTGGTCCCTTCATCTCCCCTGGTCCCTTCACCAGCGTGAGTCACCTCCCCTGGTCCCTTCACCAGCGTGAGTCACCTCCCCTGGTCCCTTCACCAGCTGAGTCATCTCCCCTGGTCCCTATACCAGCTGAGTCATCTCCCCTGGTCCCTATACCAGCTGAGTCATCTCCCCTGGTCCCTATACCAGCGTGAGTCAGCACCAGGCAGGCCCCCTCCACAACTACAGTATGACAGCCATAAAATACCATCAGAACCACAGGTCAAATGAGCAGGAAAGGACTGCTTCCCGAAGGTTACCAAAGTTCAATGGCTTAGCAGAGATGCAGAGAAGGGCACAGACGGTGGATAATGACACTTGAGTTGTAGACCTTGCTTTTGCTCAACATATGGTGACAAAGGAAACCTAAAGAAGAGTTATGCTTCCTGTTCACTTCAAACACGGATTGAGACTGGCAGATGGTGGAGTGTAGCCGGTGCCAAGACTTCAAACTAGAACACAGACCTATACGGGCAGGCCTGGTCAAAACAGCATTTACACTACAGTACACACAAACCACTGCATACTATACAAACACATCTTGTACCAGTTTGAGGTTTGGACCGTTTTGGAGAGAAGCTAAATAAGCAGGAGACAGACTACGTTACGTACTGCTGGGAGCCCCTGGTTGTTGAGGTGTCTCTTGGAGCATGGGGAGATCTCACAGTGGAGGAAGAGGAAGGACTCGTTGAACCTGGAGTTGAAGGTGAAGCTGAACCTCTTGCGGTCCATCTGGGCGTGAGGGACGGGGAGGTCCCTCTGAGGGTAGTATGTGACACTGTCGTCCGTGGGGCAGATGTTCTCGATGATGGTGTAGCCCAAGTCCATGTTGGGGTTGGAGTTGGGGGAGATGAAGCAGGACTGGATCATGAAGCCCAGCTCAGGATCTGCTTTGGTCGCTACAATCTGAGCACAGGAGAGAAAGAACAAGACAAACACCAAAAAGTGAACATTTTGTCATATTTCACAACAAGACTTAAACTATTATACTTGCAAGGGATTATGGGAAAGATGAATGATATCCTTTCTTAGTGAAACATTTTCATAAGTGCTCTGACAACATGTCTGATGATGACTGGCAGATTTGTGCAAGGCACACCCTCCTGGCACACATCTACGCTGGCTGAGCTGACTGTTTGTTTTAAGGCAGAAGGGCAGGTGGACAAGCAGTAGGAATGCTATCTAAGTACTATAAGATCCAAGAATCACAAGTCCTGAAATAGGATTTCAGTCCCTTCAAAGGTTTTAGGAGGATCTTCCCATTGGCACACACACACACACACACACACACACACACACACACACACACACACACACCACAAGGCCTTTCCCAGCGATATGATCTCTCTGCTTCGTTTTCTCTCCTTTCCCTTGAAAAAAAAGACTCCTGTGCTACATGTTTTCTGACTGGGGCATCACCAAGCCAAGGTTGTCGAATATCTTTGCTCAGAAGACACACACACACACACACACACACTCACGCATATACACAGTCAAACAGAAAGGGGACTTTGATGCTTAGCGGGGACTAACAAAAACACATGAAGCATATGGGAGCAGAGCTGTTTTTGTGAACTCCTCCACACCTCCAGGCCGTTGCCTCGGGGCAGCTCTCAGCCCAGTGTGAGAGGGATGAAGTGGGGGAGAGGGATGAGACTAGGCCTCGTACACAGAGATGTCTTTGTAGCCTGCTGACTCTGTGTCCACACAGTCTGTCACTGAAGCATCCCCATCTGATACCATCATAAATCATCCCTTCAAAGGGGCTCATATTACCAATCTTTAAAAGAGTTTACTTGACTTCCACAGTCACTTTCTCTGTACTACTAGGTGTCTGACAGAGAATGTATACATGTAAACATCTCAGTGGGGGTTCGGGAGAGATCCATACTGTATGAGCCCAGACACACTGACCCAGACCAAATACCCCCTGACCCAGACCAAATACCCCCTGACCCAGACCAAATACCCCCTGACCCAGACCAAATACCCCCTGACCCAGACCAAATACCCCCTGACCCAGACCAAATACCCCCTGACCCAGACCAAATACCCCCTGACCCAGACCAAATACCCCTGACCCAGACCAAATACCCCCTGACCCAGACCAAATACCCCCTGACCCAGACCAAATACCCCCTGACCCAGACCAAATACCCCCTGACCCAGACCAAATACCCCCTGACCCAGACCAAATACCCCCTGCCACCGTCGATGCCACACCAAGAGATGAAAGAGACGGAGCTGAGTCCAGACAGAGAGCACACACTGCACTTTACTGTGTTGTTTTGTCAGGGCTGATATTAATACAGAAAGACAGTCACACACTGAGACCCAAATATAGACACAACCCCCCCCCCCCCAACACACACACACACACACACACACACACACACTGCTTTGTGAAGTTGCTCCACCACACACACAACATTTTGAATTGATCTGCACAAACACACAAACTAGCACGATAAAGGAGAGATTCTGTCAAATATCCCAAACTGTACAAACCAATTTCTATTTTTCTTATTTTATGTATTTACAGTTTGTTGAGTAGTTTACCTCCACAAAGACTTGTTCATTTTCAGAGATGGTGTGGAAGGTCTGTTGCGTAGCGAGGTTGAACAGGTTGTTGTTGTACAGTCCCATGCTGAACGTCACATTGTTGACCATTGGTTCCTTTGCCAGCGGCATCCTGGCAGGAGATCCTGAGTCCTGTTTCTTTCTGTACGTGCAGTTGAACTATGGGGAGAGGAACAGGCCAATCAGAACACCAGTAGGGCGCTGACATCAGATTCCATCACTGAGCAATCCTCACCCCACACACCGATCGATGTCTCATCACAGCATGACCACCGAGTTAGCGGGGAAAGACAGAAGACAGATACTGTATTATGGGAAATAGGAAAGAAGACTGAGTAGAGAAAGAGAGAAGAAATGGGGAAAGAAGTGAAGAACTGCTGAGAGATGGAGAAACTTTGAACTCCAACAGGGGAAAAAAGTCAGGTCAGAAGAAGTTCAAGAAACAGACATCTTGGGGAGAGAGCGGAATCTTCCTTCCTTCTAGAAAACAGATGAGTCTTAACTAGCGCAAAGGGACTGGGATATATAGCTTTTGAGTTGGACATGGTTCAAATAGAGGTATAGGGATGGTCAGGTTATCTTGACTCCAAACCCATGCCTGTCCTGCTGTGCTGGTCTCTAATACAATGGGAGATGGTGTTACCAGTATGGAGTAGCGGTGCTCTGTGCTCTCCAGGACGGCCCTCTCCACCTCCTCCATGTCCTCGGGGAAGGTCACATCTCCGGACTCCAGGTCGTCATAATCCGGAGGTCCGCCACTCCCATCCTTAGGCTCAGCTTGACTGATCACGATCTGTCCACCACAAAGGAATGCATCAGCTACATCAAATGGTGAACGGGACATTTTCCCAGCCAACATCTCCAAACTATTTTCCAATAATTGCGATGGGTCCATCCAGGGTGCTCAGGCCATGGCGAGACCATGTGAGATCTCAATATGCGAGAGGCTTGCCAAAACAGATGAACTGGAATTAAACATGAGGGATCGTCCAGTGATTTCAACACTGGAGCTCTCTAGACAGAACGCAGAGAACAAATATCTCATTTCTCCACAGCATTGAGACTCTCCGGGCGCGCTGTCAGCTCCTCGGAGGTTTCACACAGGGTCAGAGACTGGGGCTGACCGGCGGGTCAAACAAGGTCAAATATGAACACAGCCACTGACTTTGTCTTATCCAGGCTAGCAGACCTAACGCTTGAGTCCCATTACTTGAGTCCCAACTTAATTAAAATGCCTTATCAGAGGATGGGACAAACAACAGCCATAATAGGGGATGGGGCTTTGATGCGCTGAGGCATAGAAAATGAAGATTAATTTGTTTTGAACACAGGGGTCTCAAGTTAGCACCGCGGCCAAGAGCGAAACACAAAGGAGAGCCTTGGATGTGTGCCTAGGACTTTTAATCTGCCCTGGACTGAAATGTGTTGTTCTAAATGTCCTCCCAAATGATTTCAATAGATGTGTGAGGAAGTGATTCATCCTTGCTTGTTAGTGAGAGTACACCATGCATTCCATGTTAATGATAATGATACACGTACTGTCGCACACATTAGGGAAGTGGTGTATGGATGATAACTAGGCTGGGTGTGTTGATAGTGTAGGTGCTGTACTCACAGAGTTTAGGTAGAGGATGGCCGGGCTGTGGTGCATGGGGTAGATGGTGGTCTGGCAGCCGGTCAGGGGGGTCTCTAGCGTGTAGTGGGTAGTGTTGACTGTTGCTTTGCACTCTGGGTCTTGGAGAGTGAGGTTGGCATTGCTGAAACCATTAGCCTGAGGAAAGAAAAAGCAATCTATGGAATTGAAAAAAACTTTTATCAGCTCATAACTAACTCATATCAAAATGTTCTGAATGTCTAAATCAGTATGACATTACTTCAGCGCATAGAGTGCTTCTGTGTACTGTAAAGTTCCCAGGAAGAAACGGATCCCACTAGATGATCCAACTCCAACCAGCTATTCCTAATTACTGCCTGTGGGTTTCTCCACACTGTAATGTGGTCTATTGTGTTCTTCCTGTGTTCAAGTGCCCAGTGTTTGGCACTGGCACACACAGTCGGGGAAAACAGACCCAGTTCAATGCCAGCCAGTGTCAGTTGAGGGGGGCTGGCATCTCACAACACAACACAACAACACAACACAACACAACACAACACCACAACATCTCAACGAGGTGCTTTTCTCCATCGAAGAGCATCGGGGCGGCACCTCCCGCTCACCTGCAGGCTCTCCTTGTCGACGCTGACCACCATCCTGCTCTCCTCGCACTGCACCGTGATGCCCACACTCAGGACGCCCTGCTGCTCCTCGGGCTCGCCGCCCAGCCACGGCCGCTCGTCCAGGGAGGGGGGCAGCAGGTAGGGCAGGCCCTGCTCCATGGGCAGGAAGGGGAAGGGCAGGCCGGAGCGCGGGGGAGAGGCCCCGGGGCCCGGGAAGGGGCTGGTATCCCTCAGGATAGAGAGCTCTGGGGGGAACATGCTCTCCGGAAGGTCCCCCACATCTGGAAGTCACAAACAGGCCACCGTTAAAATCCTTAACAGGCCTGGTGGTTTTACAAGCATGGAAACTGCACAGAGCAGAGACAGTGAACCTGCTCCTCAATTTCACGCTCGTCTCTTTATATGGACAGAGAACATGGCGCATAAGTGATGGCGATAATGTGCGATTTCAGTCATTTAATATCAGTGAGCATCGTATTTACTTAAGACATGTCCTCTGTTCAGTGTTAAGAGTAACAAATCAATGCTTATTATAATATATATATACTAGTATACTCTTTGTTTATTCAACAGTACACTATACATGAATAGGTAAGAGTGTAGAGTGAGGGGCAGCTGTTGCTCAAGAGGTAGATGCTCCCAATGAGCAGGTTAGCACCTTGCATGGCAGCTGCCGCCATTGGTGTGTGTATGTGTGTGTGTGTGTATGTGTGAATGGGTGAATGAGAGGTCTTCATTGCACTTTGGACAAAAGCACCATTTAAGTGCAGTCCATTTACCATTGACCATCTTAGAGCAGTCCTGGCTGAGCTTACCAGGCTCTCGGAGGCGCAGGTTGAAGTGGTTGGCCACGGGGGTGCTGGTGTAGGAGGTGACGGGGCTGTAGCCGTGATCCTCAGCCCACTTGATCAGGGCCTGGGACCCCGAGGGCAGGTGCTGCCTGGGCGTGGTGGACACCTGCATCAGCCTCTCAGTGTTGGAGTTCAAACCCACAGTGTCCGGTGTCTGGAAGAGACAAGAATCCCACAGACGTACAGTACATGTGAAACCAGCTTAGCGTGTCTTTTTCACCGTTTTTCACTTTTTCGTCAGCCGCATCAGTTACCGTTACAACAACGGAAAGCCCTGCTCTACTTTCTACAGTATCTATGGGCCGTGAAGTTCTGACCACATCACAGACACCGTCTCACAAACACCAAAGTAGGCTACACACTTTTTCCTTTCAAGTCAGCAGCCGTCACCAGTAATCTTTACCTTTAATGTGGTTTCACTTCCTGTGTCTCTCTGTAAATGTACCCGTCAGCTTCAGAGGCTGCCATGACCAAAACCCACAATGAAAGTTGCAAAATATTCGCTTTCATTTCTTGAAAGTCATTTATACTTTTTTACATTTTATCAGGCCTCCTCGTGGAAAGTGGCGGGGGCAGACTCAGGGGCTGCGTGTCATAGCCTGATCACTGATGGGACTCTTAATGTGTCAGATTTACCCAGAATTCCTCATTAGTTCCCCGCTTCTCCGTGCTGGTAATGTGAGGGAGCTCTAATCCCTTCTCATAGCCATTTCCCACAGATCCACTGTGTCCTGGCCCGGAGCAGCTCTGGGGCCAATCCTCCAACAGTAGCTCGGCTTTGATTTTACGAGGCTATCATATCACAAATATATCTGACATTCTCCTGAGCTCTCTGCTACACTGGCTGTTTGTTTACTAAAGATGGATACTCACACTTAGGCACACACACACACACACACACACACACAAACACTGTAAATGCATTCCTACAGTTTAACGACTGTGTACACATACTGTGGACCAGAAACTATGACCTGTGGGGTGCCTCAAGGATCCATCCTAGGACCTCTACTCTTCAGCCTGTGCATGCTGCCCCTTGGCAGTGTCATCAGGAGGCACAACATTAGCTACCATAGCTATGCAGATGATACCCAACTCTATATTTCTGTAACACCCAGTATTTACAGCTCGATTGACTGCCTTGTTAAGTGTATTACGGATATTAATGTATGAATGTCACATAATTTCTTCCAGCTAAACCAAGATAAAACAGAAGTACTGATCATTGGTGAAAAAGCTGAAAGAGAGAAACGGCACGTGTAAAAACTGACAATTGACACCAAATGCCAGGTTAAAAACCTAGGTGCCATACTTGACTCAGATCTTAATTTCGAAACCCACATCAAGAATAGGTGTCAAGGTGCAACGTTTCTCTCTCAGGCTGACACTGAAAGACTAATGCATGCTTTCATCACAAGCAGGCTGGACTACTGCAATGCTCTACTATCAGGCCTACCAAAGAAAGCAATCTCTAAACTACAAATGATACAGAATGCTGCCGCACGAGTCCTCACTAAGACTAGATGGAGGGCACACATCACACCAACCTTAAAATCACTACACTGGTTACCTGTCAACTCTAGAATAGACTTTAAAATACTTTAGACTTTAAAATACTTATTAGTCTATAAATCTCTCCAGAGTCGCACGCCTGAATACATTTCAGACATGCTTGTCAGGTACATGCCCAACAGACCACTCAGATCCTCAGGTACTGAACTCCTGACAGTTCCAAAAGCCAGGACCAAGAAACACGGAGAGGCAGCTTTCAGTTTCTATGCCCCCAACCTCTGGACCACCTTGCCAGAGTGCCTAAGAAGGGCTGAAACAATGGAAATCTTTAAGCGAGATCAAGACGTACCTTTTCAGCCTAGCCTACAATCACTAGCCAGGACCTAGAGACACAGAAAGGCCGCCTCCAGCCTGCTTGTGAATCCTCTGTATACATTGGAGTATATCCTGTTATGCACTGTGTGTATATTTAGATTGCCCTGCAACTGGCACGTTCTGTTTTCATATCTGTGTTGCTTTTATGGCTCTGCGTGCTACTAACCCTTTTCTGCCTCCCCTCTCCCTAGTGCCTCTCTCTCTCCCTCCTATCTTCTAACCAGGTCCAGTCGATGCCCCACTGTCACCCGCAGACCACCCTGAGTCCGATAGATACCCCCGTGTCTGCTAAGGATGTCCAGTACAGCCACTAACCCTGTCCTCCTCCCTAGTGTCTCTCCCTCTTATACTCTAAACAGGTCCTGTGGACCCCCCTGACTCCTGCAGGACACAGCCCCCCCCCCCCCCCCCCCCTATCCTCGGCCAAAGTCCACCTTATGGCTCCTGGAAAGGCCCCCTGCCTCCTTGTGACTAGCTCCTTCCCACACTGTCGTCAGCTGTCCCTATCCATCCAACCCCACCCCTTTTTACCCTTGGTGCTCTGCTTTCTGTTTCCCCACCTCTGCTTTGCGACATTGTCTATGAGCTTTGAGAAGTTACTGTGCTTCGTTAAATGATTCACTTGAATATCATATTAGAGACTACAGGGATAGCTAACATATAATATAACTTCTCTGTAACTATTTGTGCACTCTACTGTTAGTCATGTCTCTCTTATGAAGTATTTAGGCCATGTTTACTGCTCTGTATATATTCTTAACCAACAGACAAACATTTTCCAGGAGCTTGCCCGATTGTCTCGTTGAGAGGGGTCAGGGAAGAATTTTTACAGCTCACTTTTCTGGCCCCCAGGTCAGTCAGTTTTTTTTGCTTCCGGCTAGAATATGTAGGGGTGGGACCTGCTATACAAATAAAGTTTGATTTGATTTGATATTATACAATATAAAGGAAAAATAACCAAGTTCTGATCCATTGAGCCACGCATCAACACAGTGTGCTGGTGTGTGTACAGTACGCAGTCTCTGTGGCCCTGGCCTGCACTCATACTCATAGTATACAGTCAGCAGCCCTGCCATGTGTTTCCAGTCACTTCCCTTGTGTTGCTGTTAGCGTAGTGTAGAGTAGCACTGCTGACCTGATTGATTCAGTGCAGTGACAGGACAGCTGTGCAAACAGGCTGCGCCCGCCTGCCGCGTAGAAGTGCAGCGTCATGGCTGGCACCCGCCCACAGGAAGATCAGCATTACAGAGTGTGGGAACCCTGGGACTCACAGCTCACCTCCACAGAGCTCAGCACCGCACGGCCCCCTGGGACCCACAGAGCACCGCACGGCCCCCTGGGACCCACAGCTCACCTCCACAGAGCACCGCACGGCCCCCTGGGACCCACAGCTCACCTCCACAGAGCTCAGCACCGCACGGCCCCCTGGGTTTAGATCTACGGTACCTAATTGTTAGCCTCTGAAAACCATCCTAATCTCGCAGGCGTACATTCTGTCCAGTAACCTTACCAGATTATGTCTTCTGTAGTACGGGTCCGATGGTGTGTTTGTTAGACTGGTCTATCACCACTTCATGTTAAAATGACTCTTTCAGTTTTTAACAAACACATTCTTTCTCAGCTTCACTAAGACAGAGCTTAACATTCCATCCACAGCACAAATATGGTCATTGGACTGATTCCAATTCCCCATCTACTGTAGCTACCTAAACCCATCTATCCTATCTTTGAGTATGCCTCATATGCTGGCAGTTTGAGGGTATGTCAATGTAAAACAAACCTAACATGTTTTCTGTTCTACAGACAAGCAGCCAGTCTGTGATATATGACAGTATTTGGGGAATGATTGTGTTGTACTGTGATAGGATCCAAAGCACTCATGCCTGGTGTAACCGTAGAAACAGAGAGAGCCTGAGGCCAGCAGGGCTCATAATTCATGTTATGATGGATGAACAGGTCAGACTACGCTCACAATAAAAACACTGTGGTGAGCCTCGCCTATGAACACGCCCCCCCCCCTCCTCCCACCCGTCAGCTCATTCGATACGATGACAACCCTGGAGCTGTCAGGATGACATTTCACAGTTCATCCCTGCGACCCCCCCCCCCCCCCCCCTGCAGGAAGGGGCCAGGTGCCGCTTCAACATGCCTCGGATTGTGACAAATGACCAGCGCCGCAAAGTGGTGACATCCGCTGTCTGTCTGTCTGTCTGTCTGTCTGTCTGTCTGTCTGTCTGTCTGTCTGTCTGTCTGCCTGCCTGCCTGTCTGTCTGTCTGTCTGTCTGTCTGTCTGTCAGCCTGTCTGTCTGTCTGCCTGCCTGTCTGTCTGCCTGCCTGCCTGCCTGCCTGCCTGCCTGCCTGCCTGCCTGCCTGCCTGCCTGCCTGGCTGCCTGTCTGTCTGTCTGTCTGTTTGTCTGTCTGTCTGTCTGCCTGTCTGTCTGTCGTACCAGTACAGCCGTGTGTTGTGACATGACTCGTCTGCCTGTGACCATCTCGCCACTGCTGCCGCTGTGATGTGCACGCCAAGACAAAGAAAGAATCTGGCCGGCGAAAGGCGGCGAACACGAACTCATGTCCGTAAATAATGTCTCTAATCTGGGATGAAGGGGCTCTCCTAATTAGAGAGGCTGTCTTTGTCCCAACTTACCACCACGTCCAGTCTGCCTATGATGCTGTGGGCCTTGATGACCCAGTTGACAGACTTGTCACACTTGAGCAGCAGGACGATGTCTCGATGCAGAGGTCCGTCCGCCTCCAGCGGTCGTAGATCCACTATCACATCCACCTGGAAGGCACTGCTCAGGAGCACAGGGAGAGAGAGAGAGAGGGAGAGAGAGAGGGAGAGAGAGAGAGAGAGAGAGAGAGAGAGAGGGAGAGAGAGAGAGAGAGAGAGAGAGAGGTGGGCAAGCAAGAGAGCCATAAGAATCTTTGGAAGGCCCAGATACACTTGGTATTAACATGGCTCCTCTGTCTGGCCAACTGATTAAAAAACGGGATGCCTTCCCAGAGAGAGGAGGACATGAGCTCTGCAGACCACATAGCGCTCTGGTGAAATACATCATGACCCAGATAGTTGGGCTCTACTGCGTATGCAGAGTAATGGCTCCAGCGGGAGGGAGTGAGGCCATTACCTGGCAGCCCCAAGATACTGACTTAAGTCTGCAGTCAATATCACGCCCCCGCCCCCCCCCCCACCCCTCGTCCCCCGCGCCGTATTCAAAACAAACTCCAAAGACATCAGCAAGAGTATCTTGAGCAACCTGTCCACCTAGCCTTGACTCGGACGTTGGTTTGGTCCTGTGGTTCTGTTGGTTACTCTACCTGCTGGAGTTCGGGGCTTGCAGCTCGATGATGTGGACCTCCTGGTCGTGGTCGGGACCAGAGAGAATGCAGCCCTTGGACGGCTGCGCTTGCACATAACCAGCCAAGTAGTTCAGCGACAGGAACTTGTTGTCAATCTTGCATGTGTCAGAAAACACAGGATCTGAAAGAGGGTCAGAATGTAATTCATGTCTCCATTTCACATTGCAGAGTGGCAGTTTTTGGGGGGCATAAAACTGTTGTAATAGATTCCACATTGAGTAAACATCTCTTTTCACTTTGGTTGGGAAAAGGCCACATATTTTGTCAGAACACTGTGAACAATAGTATTCATAAAAACATCAGTCACCCCAGCCTGCTTTCCCAGTGTGTGCTGTTCAACATCTTATTTATTTCATCCAATCTATTTTTTTTATGTTCACCAACTGCCAATTGCAATCCTATGTCTTGTACAGAACATGAAAAGTTTAGCCCGCCTCTCCTTACTTGGAGAAAACAGAAGACAGATGCTTCCTTATTTGGCGAACAGAATCTTGGACAGCAGTTTAGAGAATACAAACTGAAGGGTTGGCACCTTGTTCTCTGGACTCCTCATGGCACTTTGAAGCTGAGGAGAGGATCTGACTGTGGGCCGCGTAGGAAACAAAGCGGAAGTCTGTCCAGCCTCACGAAAAGGCACGAGACAGAGAAGAGACTAGGAAGCTCGGGTTCTCGTGTTGAGGTAAACATTGTATGTTGGGCCTTCGCCAAACCACACTAATGACAGAGGCCAAACGCTTCCAGGCTAAGCAACCACTCCGCAGCAACCGGGAACACGAGGCAGACATACCTGGCAGTAATTGAGCCATTACTCCCCTCCCGACACTCGTTCTGCGGTTTCTTTTTGTCAGTGAAAGATGCTCATTAAAAAAGAGGTGTCCCTGTCTGAAGGTTGACATATTATGAAGTTGGACATGCTGTCGGTACGGGTTATAAACGACCAGGGGGGGGTGAAGGATGAGTCTCTGGTTTGAACACGTATGTGGATCAATCACAGCCTCCCTGGAGGAAGACCCTGCGCCTCTTCCCTCACTTAAGAACCAGCGTGGAGAGGCTGCTCTCTCTGCCTGCTGGAGGCTGCTCTCTCTGCCTGCTGGAGAGCGTGGAGAGGCTGCTCTCTCTGCCTGCTGGAGAGGCTGCTCTCTCTGCCTGCTGGAGGCTGCTCTCTCTGCCTGCTGGAGAGCGTGGAGAGGCTGCTCTCTCTGCCTGCTGGAGAGCGTGGAGAGGCTGCTCTCTCTGCCTGCTGGAGAGCGTGGAGAGGCTGCTCTCTCTGCCTGCTGGAGAGCGTGGAGAGGCTGTTCTCTCTGCCTGCTGGAGGCTGCTCTCTCTGCCTGCTGGAGAGGCTGCTCTCTCTGCCTGCTGGAGGCTGCTCTCTCTGCCTGCTGGAGAGCGTGGAGAGGCTGCTCTCTCTGCCTGCTGGAGAGCGTGGAGAGGCTGCTCTCTCTGCCTGCTGGAGAGCTTGGAGAGGCTGCTCTCTCTGCTCTGTCTGGTTCTGCTCACCCCTGACACTTCGTTTCCACTCACTGTTATCAAGGAGCAGCTCACATTTGCTAAACTCATTAGTGCCTTCAACAGTTTACTACAAACTCAAGCTCAAACGTGGCTAAAATCGTCTTAGTTTCTCAGTCTTAATGTCACCATTGTTGTATTCCTACTGTATCTGTGTCACTCATTTATTTAGCTCATATTGGACTGTATGGTCTGTTGGGCCTTATGTTTCGCAGGAGACCCGCACACAAGCTAGCAATCAGGGGAGCATTTCCACAAAATTTACTAGGCATTTCCATCAGTCACTTCTTCCTAAATCCACTGGCTTTGGGCACATGGGCAAAGAAGAAAGTGACAAGAAGGAAAGCGGCTGATTACGAAGTAAAAGAAAAAAGTGGGGCCAAGTCTATGTTCTTTTTAAATGGAACTGAAAGCTAGCCAGGGAGACTTAGAGCCCAGAGCGTGTTAGCTGTGCCTCTCTGGGACTGTTTTATTACTCCTGGGCCCAGTAACTCCAGAGACCGTCAATGGGCTCCATTGAGAATGAATTACCACAGGTAGACCCCTGATTAGGGTTAACTGAGGAATAAAAGGTCAGTCAAGAGCAGCAAAAATATACAGTTTGTGTAAAAGTGTAAAACTCTCCCCAGGCACCAAATGTGTATGAGAACTACGGTACGATAGGATCTGGAGCAGCGGGGTCTGATGTTCCCTCCCTGAGTGAACTCACCTTCTCCTACTTTAATGTAGATGTCCTGGGCGATCTTGAGCTCGGAGAAGGAGGTGACCGCTCGGTACTTCTTCTGCGCCCAGGTGAGGAGGTGCTCGTTGCCATGGGGAAGGTTCTCCTTTAGGACAAGGCAGTTGAGGGAGAAGTTCCCTGGCTGGAAGCGGACCTCCGAGCCCTCGGATACCTGGAGGAGCAGAGAGAGAGCGGTGGTAGAGACAGTAAATCAGGAGGCCCAGAGAAGAACATCAATCCTGCCTCTATCTGCTGTCATCTGGGGTAGAGAGGGCTTGGGGCAGGAATTCCACAGATCTCCAGAAGGAACGTGATAGGTTACTGTGGAATCTTCCATTATATTTATGCTGTGATGGAACAAATCGAGCCCCAGATTGTGACACCTAATACTTCTTGTACTTTGACTTGCATCAATACAACGTCGCAAGTGGGTGGTCTCGATTCAGAAACAGAATGAAAATCAGAATCTGTTTATTGGCATGTAGTTTTTCAACATACTAGATTCTCCAGTGTCGTTTTAAAGCTCTGCCTCCTCTAGACCACGCTGTGAGCTGCGTTCCTGGGAGCATTTTTAAGAGTGATATATTTTATACCTACAGTATGGTGCCTGTGGCTGCTTCTTTCCACAAAGTATAGAAATGTTTTTTTTTTTTTAATTTTCTCAAACTATCATCGCGCTATGAAAAACAGAACAGAGCTGATTGGTCTCTGCTCAGTTCCCCTAACAAGCGGCCAGAAACAGAATACTGTATGTTGGAATCAATTAGTATAGTCTTGGAATTTTCCTAGCGAAATGGAGGTAGCTTGAGAAAGGGTATAAATTATGCTTTACAAAATATAACAATGCAATTTATTTGACATTATTCCATTTTATTTCAAATTATTCCAAATTTCCTGCCCATGTGGTTTTCTATGGTAAAACTACACACGTAAAAACAAGGATTATTGAACACAAAAGTGCAATCAGGCGAGGGATGAAAAGTCCTCTTCAAAGATGCCAGCGACCCTATACTGTATATATATGTGTGTGTATATATATTTAAGTAGATATATATTATATGTATATTAGTTTACTGCTGTATTTTGCATATATACAGTATATTGAAAGAGGTTTCTTTCCATTGTGTGTGGTAATCTGTTATTGTTATGTCTTGAAAAATTGTATTGTAACATCTTATCATCGCATTATATCTTACTCTTCAGGCATTGTATTTCCTTGGCCCTGTACCTTTATGTACCTGTTAATTGGTAACCCTTCTCTGATAAATAGGATTCAGGTTTGTGTGCCCTGTCTTAATGGCAGACTTAATAGCAGACAGATTTCCTGTATGGTCCAACGTCGCCCAAGCTTAAGGTGGCGCCTTAAGGTGGCACAATGAATTAATCAATCACTAGCCTACGCAATACTGTAGTGTAGTCTACAATATGTGCAGGTGTGAGAGCTTTATCCATTTGAGAACAGTAGTTCTTATCTTTACAAGCACCTAGTAAAACAACACGCTTCTACAAAGCTAATCTAAAGGTCGTAATACTACTGGCTCACAAGTCTTGTTAGAGGTGGGAACCAAACCTTAGACATCTCAAACAGAGGTAAACAAAACATTTAGGACATAGGACATAAGCATAGGTTTGTCTCTGTGTCAGTTGGTCCCCATATGTCTGAATCTGCTACTCAGTCCTGTGGTATTCCACAGGGCTCTGTTCTGTGTCCTATCTTGTTTGCTTTATATCTGCTTCCCTTAGGACTGATTATTAGCAAATCTAAAGATGTCTCCTATCACTGGAGTGCTGATGATTTTCAACAGTACATATCTTTACCGTCTACAAATGGTCCAAAATGCTGCTGCAAGGCTACTCACTAAGTCCAGAGAGTCAGTTTCAAGGTACTTGTCATCACTTTTAGCGCTCTGCATGTAGATCTGTGACCTGCTGCACCCCGACATCACAAGCAGGTCCTTCAGGTCGTGTGACCAGGGTGCTGCACCCCGACATCACAAGCAGGTCCCTCAGGTCCTACATCACAAGCAGGTCCCTCAGGTCGTGTGACCAGGGTGCTCCACCCCTACATCACAAGCAGGTCCCTCAGGTCCTACATCACAAGCAGGTCCCTCAGGTCGTGTGACCAGGGCCTGTTGGTTGTCCCCTGCTAAAGGTGACCGAGCCTTGGAAGTCGTGGTTCCTGGGCTGTGGAACGCTCTTCCATTGACCTACATTCTGTGGCCTCTGTTGACTCTTTTAAAAGTCAGCTAAAGACTTTTTTTTTCAGTCTAGACTTTTTCTAGCCTCCTGTGTTCTTTATGTGTTTCCTTGTCCTTGTTTTTTGTGCTTTTTGTCATTGTCTTTATTTACTGATGTTTAATGAAGCACTTTGTGAGCCCTGTCTGTGAAAGGTGCGCTATTAATAAAATGTACTTACCGTACTTACTATTTATTTTGCACCCGTCAAAAATATTTAAATTCATAATAAATAAAAAATTGGGGAGACGGGGGCCATATTTTTTATTCTGCACCTTTCTAAAACCTCTGTGAATGTTTTTATTTATTTATTCATTTATTTATTTATTTTAATGATTAGTCTTGAATAACTAATCACTAATAGTGACTAATCACTATCTTGACTATTGCCTTTTTAAAGTGAAGGTTTTTTTTTAAGTGTTGGACTAAACAGTCAAACCTGAGATGATTTAGTGACAGTTTTTTTCTCTTTGATTCATGGAGCGGGTTTTCAGGGCTTCTTCTTACAATGACTTCTTTGTTGATAAAGATATGCACATAAAATTCAACCCTGTATTGATATGCTCATCCACTTTTACGAGGATAAAAAAGTGAGACCATAAAACACAGTCTGCAGGCAAACCAAAAATAAGACCAGACCTTTCCCAAATTAAACCTTCTATCTAAACATTGCCAAAACCCATCCTTCACACTCTGTCCCATTCGTTATTTCAAGGCCCCTTGAAATGTGCCCTGGTATTTTCACACATGGTCTTCTTACACAATAAGGTGTTTGGTTTCTACTGTTTATATAATGTGTTATTGTGCGTCATCACAGGAGTGCAGGGCTTTCTCAAAATGGCTGCAGCTGGAGTAATCTGAGGGATGTCTTGCGAGAGGCATACTGTACACACACACACGCGCACACACACACATACACACACGCACACACACACACACACACACACGCACACACACACACACACACAAGCACACACACGCATGCACAGACATACAAGGAGAAAAGAGACCAATTGTATTACTGTAATTCTGTCAGTTCTGAGTATTTCCAGTGTCCAGTAATCTGATCAGCTGGTTCTGGCATATAACAATCCATTGTCTCTTCAGTCAAATGACAGGGACTCCATTATATAACCATGTGTGAGGCCACTTTAAGTAAGTAAGTAAGTAAGTAAGTAAAACTTTATTTGTATAGCGCTCTTCACAGCACAGATGCACAGGGATTAAAAACGCAGATTAAAAACAATATAAAAAAGCAAAGTTAAAGTGCAATGACATACAAGGTGTGATGCAATACAGAGTGCAGTGCAGTAAGAGATTAATACAGAGTGCAGTGCAGTAAGAGATTAATACAGAGTGCAGGGCAGTAAGAGAGAGATTAATACAGAGTGCAGGGCAGTAAGAGAGAGATTAATACAGAGTGCAGGGCAGTAAGAGAGAGATTAATACAGAGTGCCGTGCAGTAAGAGATTAATACAGAGTGCAGGGCAGTAAGAGAGAGATTAATACAGAGTGCAGGGCAGTAAGAGAGAGATTAATACAGAGTGCAGGGCAGTAAGAGAGAGATTAATACAGAGTGCGGGGCAGTAAGAGATTAATACAGAGTGCAGGGCAGTAAGAGATTAATACAGAGTGCAGGGCAGTAAGAGAGAGATTAATACAGAGTGCAGGGCAGTAAGAGAGGATTAATACAGAGTGCAGGGCAGTAAGAGAGAGATTAATACAGAGTGCAGGGCAGTAAGAGAGAGATTAATACAGAGTGCAGGGCAGTAAGAGAGAGATTAATACAGAGTGCAGGGCAGTAAGAGAGAGATTAATACAGAGTGCAGGGCAGTAAGAGAGAGATTAATACAGAGTGCAGTGCAGTAAGAGAGAGATTAATACAGAGTGCAGGGCAGTAAGAGATGAATACACAGGTAAGGAGAACCACAACAACATAGAAACAACAGACGATACCAAACTCAGCAATCAGAGCTACTAGCAGCCAAAAGCCTGTCTGAACAGGTGCATTTTGAACAGTTAAAAATTTTTTTTTTTTTGAAATTGAATGGATGTTTTGATTTGCGTGTTTTCCAGTGTTGAAATCAGTTACGTATATGAGGAGAATACCTAGGAATATCCTATTGATCAGCTAAACAAACTTTCTTAAAGGAGCATGCCAACCTTTCGGGAAATTTGCTCATTTGCCATTTTTTCCAGAGTCAGACAAGAAGATACAGTACATACCCTTCTCCTCTCTGAGCATTCAGTAGGAAGCACGCCTGGTACACGCCGTTAGCCTAGCTTAGCCACAATCATTGGAAGTGGTTTAAACCAGTTAGCCTACAGTAGCTCCTTCAAAAGTGACGAAATACACTTTTCAACAACTCCAAAACTTTATTATTTACATGTTGTGACTTGTGTATTTACCACGTATAGAAATAATAATGTTATGTATACGAGACATCTCAGATACATACTGGGAACTATTTTCTTCTTGCCGAGTCCCGACCCACCGCTGTCTGGGCGCCGTGTTTGTTGACAGAAGTTACAACGGGGCTTTTGAGGTGTTGCGCACTATCACTGCGCCCAGTCACTGCGTATCACTGCGCCCAGTCACTGCGTATCACTGCGCCCAGGCACTGCGTATCACTACGCCCAGGCACTGCGTATCACTGCGCCCAGGCACTGCGTATCACTGCGCCCAGGCACTGCGTATCACTGCGCCCAGGCAGCTGTGGTCCGGCAAGGAGGAAATAGTTCCAATATAAAATCCTTCATACAGCAGTAACTGCACGCACAGAGAAGAGAAGGGTACGGATCTTCTCGTCTTATTCTGGGGAAGATGGCAAATAAGCGAATTTCAGAAAAAGTTGTCATGCTCCTTTAAGTTAGGTATCAGGGTGCAAGAGCACAAAAGCCCAGGCTCTGACACGCAGGGACAAATAAAGAAAATGAGGGAGCGGTCTTAAAATGTGCGGAGCCCGCAACGAAGTGCTGATTTGTTTTCTGGCAGTTCGGGGCAGCTAGGACTTGGCAGGGCCGGGCGTGCGGAGAAGAGACCACCCCTTTGGCGTTTAATGGAGCTCGACCCATATGCTTCATTTCAGAGAGATAAACATTCACATGTGCTGAAAAACCTAGCGCACAAGTCTGGGAGTCCCAGCACGCGGTCTAGACAGCCTAGCTCATTATAGTTCCATGCTTGTTTTTCTTATTCCCAAGGTATCCTATCTGCATGCATGGGGCAGCTGAGACGCGCTGGCAGACACAATTAAAACATTCAATCACAACACTAAGCTGGCCAGAGAGGGTGGAGCTTCTCGCTGAAGCGAAGGAGGACACGTATTTTAGAGTATATACTGTAGGTCTTAACGCTGTCCCATAATTGAAGGCATGTTTGTGTGATAAAAGAGAGTCACACGTGCCTCTGGGATATTCACAGCGTTAGACGGAGCGGTTTTAATCCCGTCTGCGCCGTATGAACATCTGTCTGACCCCTGGATGCTCCTCTGTGTTCCTGGCCCTGTCACCCACCATCATAAATATACAGTAGAGAGGACGTAGACAGACACTGTCGAAGAATTCAGGTGGACGTAGATTTTATTCTGAGCTCTAGTATATCCAGAACTACAGCAAGCAGGAGAGGTGAAGCAGAGAAGGATGGTGTGTTGTGCTTTAGTACTGAGGTAGTGGTGCTGCTTTAGTACACGCCACAGAGGTGGTGGTGCTGCTTTAGTACACGCCTCAGAGGTGGTGGTGCTGCTTTAGTACACGCCACAGAGCTGGTGCTGCTTTAGTACACGCCACAGAGCTGGTGGTGCTGCTTTAGTACACGCCACAGAGCTGGTGCTGCTTTAGTACACACGACCGAGGTGCCTTGACTAGAGAGAGGAAGGGGTTTAGGGTTGCTTTTGGAAACCTTGCCAAGCTCAGCAGAGTTTATCAATTTAATTGCGGGAATACGACTGTAATTAGTCTAAAAGAATTAGAGGGGGGAAGCCTGAAAAACCAAATTAGCTCCAGGCCTTCTAGAGCATTTGAAACCTCAGGAATTTGAAATGGGAATATGAAAGCAAGAGACCCACTTAGGATCCCTAAAGAACCTCCCCTCCCTCTTTCTCTAAACAAGAACGATCAACGTATTTGCCTTCCCAGTTAACACAGAGAGAAGACTTCAAACGTTTCAATCACAGTGGATGAGTAATGTATAGATCATAAACTTGACATCATCATGCAACTATTGCATCTTGCAACTTTTACAAGACCACATGGCTGTCAATAAACTGTTTAGGAGAATTACTTGAAAGTGATACAATTTCAAAGCTGAAAGTCCTATTTTATACTCCCATGTTGTATCTCAATCAACAATACTTAAAAGGCATCATCTTATGTCTGTAAGTCAATGTGCACGCAAGGCATTGGACCAACCAGTCGTACAACGCACAGTTTAACTGTCTGTACACAGTCATTACTCCTGTCACTCTTATCTCTTCCTAATCCCTATCTAAACTCTCTCTTACAGAGCAGAAGGGGGTACACAGAGGTGAACAAACAGGGTCTTAACACTGAACACTCAAATCCAAGGCCTATGTCTGATTATGATTCCTGGTAACAAACATCTCCAGACAAAGATTAGTCCTGGGCTTGTTTCACCAGATGAGCTAATGTCCAACCGATGCCAGCGGGCCGGGCCTCTGTCTGGGCTCCAGTCTGCAGAGGTGAAAGCAACAGAGATTTCGCAAAGCAAAGTTAGAACTCTACTTTCACTAAATGAACACAGCTCACCACCAATGACCAGTACTGTACGCTCAACAGCCCACAGACATTATGATGTAGAGGTGTTTTCAAACTACAAAATGAGGAGAGGTTCTGACCTGGGTCTGTTGGAATGGCACCACCAGTCTGGCAATAAACCGCTGAGCATTGTGAGAAGGACATCCCAGAATAAAATATAACCTCAACTTCTAAAAAGATGATCGATAATTACTCAGTATTGCACAATCTCCAGTTCTTACTATACTCAACCTCTCATAAGAAAATCCCTTTTCCTCCAGAGAGAGTAGAAACAATAACATAAGCCTGTTGCCCAGTACCCTGCATGGTCCATGGCTTTTTAAAAGCACATTTCATTGTGGTTTTGTGGCCTTTCTGCCTAGCGTCTACATATTACTGCCATATGTGCAGGATGGGGAAAGACGCCATGCCAAATGCTTCACATCAATTATCATTGAGCAGCAAACCTTCCCTGCCTCCTCACTAAGCTGCATCCAGAGGACCTTCTTTATGACTAGGTGTTACTGGGGTGGGGAGGTGCAGGGAGATAGTGTGAGCATGCGATACTTCACTGCTCATACTGTATGAATGTAATAAATGCTTTTGCGGGTGATTTGTTGGCTCTAGTTGTGCTGCAGGAAGCTAACGAAGCCGCTGGCTGCTGGCGGCAGAGTGTCCCGTGAACTGGCAGGGAGCAACACCATCTGTCTCAGCGCCACACTGGAGCGTTCCCCCTACCTCAGCCTCCCCAAAACCAGTACCGGGCTGGTCATGGTTCCAATCAACAAACAGATAGGGAGAGAAAGAGAGAGAGAGAGAGAGAGAGAGAGACTACAACCAGATCCTAATGCAATAAAATAAAGAAAAGACAGAAAAAGAGTAACTTGGCAAACACAGAAACAGCATCAGATTCCAACAGCAGCGTGCCCCATCAAAAGACTTCAGAGATGTGTTCCAGATCGAAACTGTTCAAACAAAGCAGCCAGGAGAACACCCCAAAGCTTCGCCATAAAGCCCAAACAGAAATAATAATCGTCCCTTGGTGAAACCTTGGCTTCATTTTCATGTCCATCTTTCATCTGATGTTAGACTCATGTTTTTCATGACTCCTGCTGATTGACAGGGAGTGTTACAGAACATTGTTTACAACTTAATGCCTGGATTCTGGGATTTTAAAAGGCGCAAGCCAGGGTCCAGCAGGGCCGACACCAACTCTTAAGCAGTTCCAGGCAGCCCATCTGTGTCTGTGGACCCCAGAGCACTGGGACCAGGAAACAAGGACTGGTAGGACTGATTCAGGGCCCAATAAGCCTCAGGAAACACCCCCTCCATAGGAGAGCACGAGTGAGGGAAGCCTGGCTGGGAGGATCTGGGCTGGGGGCGTTGAGACCTATAAACCAGTCGTCCTGCCTCTGTTCATCTGTACGGGACCGTCACAGCCACCACGCAGCTCTGTGGGGGAGCAGTGGACAGGAAGAGGCGGGACCTGGCGCTGTCTCCTCACACAAGACCCAGAAGGCTCCGCGCGCGCTGAGGTGTCCGAGGCTGACGCTCATTGTCTGTTTGGCCCTAATGAATGCAGTCTGTCTGAGTAGAGAGAGGACAGACAGAGGCAGCGCTGACAGCGTGGAGGAGTGGGTGTCCCGTCTGTAGGCAGGCCGTGTCCCTGGGCTGTGTTTGGGTGCCGTGGCAGCGTGTTAACGAGGCGTCCCTGCGGAGAGGGAACCCGAGACGAGGAGCAGCTCCTGGGCAGCGTGTTACGGCAGTGTGTGCAGTCAGCCCACGGCGGACAGGATGGAGCAACGACCGCCTGAGGGCCCGGCGCTGTCACTCCAGAAAACACTAAGTACTGACCTCCTGTACCTGTAGCCTAACTCACTACAGTCACCTCAATACAGTCAACGGATTACAGCGGATCCCACTTCTTCTGGGGTGGACATGTGAACTGAGTCACATGAGCACATCCGCCCCTAGACGTGGGTTCCAGTGAAATCCGTTGGTAGGCTTGGGTGGCTCCAAAAACATGCGGTATTCAACAGCAAGTTAAATACATACAGTATCTATACAGTCATCCCAACTTCGCCTGCACTTTGTGGCGAGAGCCACAACGACAGTGGCAGCGGCGGTAAAATAATTATTACAACCCGCAACCACAAGGGGCAGTAGAGCACTGCTACAGTACAGTAGGCTACTAGGCTTCTCTGACTATCTGGTTGCCGTTGTTTACAGCCTAATATAGGCTACTATTCTCCGTGTGACCGGTCTGAATTGCAAACTGCGTTTTTGGATTAGCTACAGCAGAGACAGTAGCCGACATAAAATTGGTTATTTGAGGGACTATCATTATACCAACTGATCGGACTTCATTCATTATTTATATTCAAACCCGGAAACTCCGAAATCCCACATGTTCAACCCCTATTTTCAACTATATATATACAATCAATAAATAGCACTAAACCAGTGAAGACTTTAATTTCAACCAGTATTTACCAACCCATGATACATTTATTCGATTCAAGGTACACCCAAACACAACTGCCCAAGGGGCAAAATTGTTGCAGTTGCAGTAGCTATTCCTAAACTCATGGTTTTGTCCTAGACTATCCCAGATCTCATAGGTTATTGTATCTTGCTTAAGAAATCCTTACTATTCAATTCTATCTCAAACGGTCGGTCTGCATTTGAATTGATAGTTTCTCTATCCTACTGGGCTGGAATATTTGGGGCAGATTGCCAGGTCAACACTTATAATCGGTCTGGTGGTTCTGAAGGTGTAATGAGTTTGAAGTTAGTAGCCTAGTAGAATGAGAGAAGCAGCAGTAGTCTGGTTAGTTCTAGAGAGTAGTCTAGTAGAAGGAGAGAAACAGCAGTAGCCTGGTTAGTTCTAGAGAGTAGTCTAGTAGAAGGAGAGAAACAGCAGTAGTCTGGTTAGTTCTAGAGAGTAGTCTAGTAGAAAGAGAGGAACAGCAGTAGCCTGGTTAGTTCTAGAGAGTAGTCTAGTAGAAGGAGAGAAACAGCAGTAGTCTGGTTAGTTCTAGAGAGTAGTCTAGTAGAAAGAGAGGAACAGCAGTAGTCTGGTTAGTTCTAGAGAGTAGTCTAGTAGAATGAGAGAAGCAGCAGTAGCCTGGTTAGTTCTAGAGAGTAGTCTAGTAGAAGGAGAGAAACAGCAGTAGCCTGGTTAGTTCTAGAGAGTAGTCTAGTAGAATGAGAGAAACAGCAGTAGCCTGGTTAGTTCTAGTGAGTAGTCTAGTAGAATGAGAGAAACAGCAGTAGCCTGGTTAGTTCTAGTGAGTAGTCTAGTAGAATGAGAGAAACAGCAGTAGCCTGGTTAGTTTGAAGAGAGTAGTCTAGTAGAATGAGAGAAACAGCAGTAGCCTGGTTAGTTCTAGTGAGTAGTCTAGTAGAATGAGAGAAACAGCAGTAGCCTGGTTAGTTTGAAGAGAGTAGTCTAGTAGAAGGAGAGAAACAGCAGTAGCCTGGTTAGTTCTAGAGAGTAGTCTAGTAGAATGAGAGAAACAGCAGTAGCCTGGTTAGTTTGCTCCAGCTGCAGTGGACGGAGGGAGGATGAGCGGAAAAATAGGCGGCCAGCATAATCAGTTTGTT
The DNA here is from genome assembly GCF_949987555.1 of Borostomias antarcticus. Lineage (NCBI taxonomy): Eukaryota > Metazoa > Chordata > Actinopteri > Stomiiformes > Stomiidae > Borostomias > Borostomias antarcticus. The sequence goes on from NC_140236.1 coordinate 37,278,717, forward strand.
GGCAATTCATTTTGACAACTGAACAGTTGATGTTGCACAGTAAATGCACTACATTCCATCATGGCTAGTTGCTATCGAAATCAGGACTGGCCTCTATCAATCAAACTATCAAATCCAGCCCAACACCTGCGGCAGACCGGCAAATATTTGAAATGGAATGGAGCGGTCGAAGCCGTGGCTGGAACTCGCTAACGTTAGTAAGTAAGTAAGTAAGTAAGCTTTATTTATATAGCGCTCTTCACAGCACGGATGCACAGAGTGCTTTACAGTAATAAATTAAAATGGCAATACAATACGAGACAAGATTAAAACGACACAGAACAGATAAAACAACAACATTGCGAGCAGCAAGGCGTTATAGATGGCCGAAGGCCTGCCTGAACATGTGTGTCTTAAGAAGTTTTTTGAACATGAGTTCAGTGGATGGCTCTCTCAGGGCCTGGGGAAGAGCGTTCCAGAGTCTTGGCGCCACCGCCTCAAATGCTCTGTCACCCTGAGTTTTTAGTCTGGTCCGGGGCACCGCCAGGAGACCCTGGTCGGATGACCTCAGAGACCTACTCACGTTAGTAGCACCCCCCTCCCCCACAATCCATTAGCTGGCTAAGAAACACATCCATCCAGCTCATTTGAATATGAACAGGTAACAGGGGGAGGGGCGTGCAATAGTCTAGTCCAGGTTGGTTGCTGGCGAGTGGTGAGCTAGTGTAGCAGGTCGATGGAAAAGTCTAGCTGTAAGCTAGGTAATATGGGCAAACATATATCAACTGACCAGTTATCAAAACTAAATAACATCAAACAGGTTATGCTAGCTTGCTGCTTCCAAGTAAAAGTCAAGCTTGTTTGATTTGACTGCATGGGCAGCCATCCAGTCGCAATTGACAGTCAAGCGGTTGCATTTCTAAGCCAGTGAGTCTTATCGAAATAATTATGTAATATTTCAAGTCAAAAATCTGATAAAAAAATATAGCCTACACAATACAATACCATGTACAATATACACAATACAATATAAAGAATATAGCCTACTAGTTTAAAAATATAGGCAGTTACTGCCAGGCGAATTGAGTTTGCTTTCTCAACGACGCCTCCTGGCGGCTATTGTGCAACACTGAATAAGGAGGTGGTCTGGAGCGGTCCCTGGATAAGGAGGTGGTACCTGGATAAGGAGGTGGTCCCTGGATAAGGAGGTGGTCCCTGGATAAGGAAGTGGTCTGGAGTGGTCCCTGGATAAGGAGGGGGTCTGGAGTGGCCCCTGAATAAGGAGGTGGTCCCTGGATAAGGAAGTGGTCTGGAGTGGTCCCTGGAAAAGGAGGTGGTCTGGAGTGGTCCCTGGATAAGGAGGTGGTCCCTGAATAAGGAGGTGGTCCCTGAATAAGGAGGTGGTCTGGAGTGGTCCCTGGATAAGGAGGTGGTCCCTGAATAAGGAGGTGGTCCCTGAATAAGGAGGCGGTCTGGAGTGGTCCCTGGATAAGGAGGTGGTCTGGAGTGGTTCATGGATAAGGAGGTGGTCTGGGGTGGTCCCTGGATAAGGAGGTGGTCTGGAGTGGTTCATGGATAAGGAGGTGGTCTGGGGTGGTCCTGGATAAGGAGGTGGTCTGGAGTGGTCCTGGATAAGGAGGTGGTCTGGAGTGGTCCTGGATAAGGAGGTGGTCCCTGGATAAGAAGGTGGTCTGATGTGGTCCGAACGCTCCTCTAAAACTTCGCTGCCGCTGTCGTTGCTGCTCTCCCCACGAGATGCAGCAAAGTATTGAAGTTCGGACGACTGTATGTAGATATACAATCCTTTTATTTTCTACCTTTAAATTCACTAACTCTAAAGCATGCCTAAATAAGGAAGCTGTCAGTGGAAGGAGTCTTCAACATTACACTGGGAAAGCCGGCCGAGGGTCTTGTGTCACACATCATGTCTAACAGCATTTAGATACACAGTGAAAGCTCAAGTTGTCCTGCAGGCGTCATAGCTGTTGTCAGCTGTTTAATGTCTACCAGCAATGACAAGGGGAGACATTTCATTTACTACGGCTAATGGACCCCTCAGAGACGTCCATGCTGTAGCACTGGCTCTGCGCAATTACACCTCTAAAAACATGAGCAGTCTAGATGCACATTCATCTGAAGGGAACCCATCCATTTTTTTCCATTTGACATGAGATTAAGTTCACTTGGAACAGGAAATAACTCAATTAAAAGGGGTGTGTGGTATGTGGCTCCTATATTACCACGCTGAGTGTGCACAAGGCAGGGGTGTGTGAAACCGAAGTATCTAGCAGGGACAGGGAGAGAGGTTAGGTCTCTGTAGCCATGGCTGTAATGGCTTCTCCCTGCACAACATCCCAGGACAAAGGAGCGGATGGATGATAGCACGTCAATGACCAGAGGAAACCCTCTCAACACAGAAGTGATGATGCAGATATACTGTAGGTCTTCTTGTCGAGGAAGGTCCGATTTCAACTAAGCAAGTGAGAGACTGATTTAATCAATCATGTTATAAATGTCAAATGTAGACATAACAGCAGATCCTAAGTGATCAAAATAGAGATGCCTCAATCGTTTTTGGGCTACCTGCGTGTGTGCGTGTGTGTGTGTGTGTGTGTGCGTGTGTGTGTGTGTGTGTATGTGTGTAAACATGGTGTGAGCTCCAGCTTTCATGGTAAGAGGTTTGAGGGATGTTAGGAATACGCAAGGAAACACATCACCACATATGGAAATAATATATGTACTCAACGCTGCATTTTGCGGAACCCACATTTGAAAATGATTACTTATGAAAAGTCCATACTACATACAGAGGTCTTCAGAGCCTTCGGGACAGTATAGAAGTATAGAAGTATAGATGTAGAAATACAGAGCAGCATGGCTCAGATCAGCCATGGAGGCCTCTAGGTCTCATTGTGCTGTGATTCATGTAATACAGCAGCGTAGACCTGGAAAACTGGGACAGTCTATTTTCATTTTACACAAGTCTCACAGTGAGGCCCTGGTATCTTTACAAAACATAGCTGGCTGTCCAGGGGGCCTCTCCCCCCCCACCCCCGCCCCCGCCCCGTCTGCGCAGCTCTTCGTGGCGTAGAGATACGCCTCGGGTGATTTTTATGGCTGCCCGGTCATCAACAGGATAGTTTGTAAGAAGGGAGGGGTCTGTGGGGAAACCACCCTGCGCTGTGTTTAGTCATCTCTGGAAAACAATCATGTTGTTAGGGAGCGCAGCGCCAACACAGTTGATCTCACTGCCTCACTGTATCTTCCTGTATAAACAGGCTTCATCCCAAACTGTGTCAGAGGGACGCTGCCGACAGTCCTCTACGTGACACTGGCTTGGCAGAATATCCAGGACATGCCAATCAAATACAAATACATCTATGAAAACGGACTCTTAGACACAGTATCCCATCATTTGGCACGAATCCCAAAGTTTCCTAATCACTTGTGGCTTGAACGTTAAAAGCTGGTGTGTTAGTCATTAGGTCATCACCGAGGACTGGAGTTCACTAGTAAAGGTCGTGGAAAGTGTGTTTGCACAGTACATAGAAGAAGTTAAAGCAAAGACACCACTATCACTAACTACTGCCACAGAAATAAAATGTCTCACCACAATACAAGTGGGAGTGTGTGGTTGGTGTCGGCAGACTGTGTGCAACCAAGCTTCATCTGGAGGAGCGCCAGAGCTATTTTGGAGTATGCATAGATTTCCTATACAAAATGGCAGCCTCTACTGAGAAAGAAGATGTCTGAACGGCAATACGAGCTCTAACAAATACACAGGTTTGGAGAGAGAGGTTGGCGGGTTTGAGTGAAAGCGGACTCACGTGGAAGGTGTGTCTGACGCCCAGGGCGAGCTTCTCCGTCTTCACCTCCCAGAGGACGGGCTGAGGGGAGCTCAGCAGGAAGACCAGGGGCTTCTGGTGGAGGGTCTGCAGGGACTGGATGGGCTTGAGGTGAAGCTCCACCTGGGCAGGAGAACGCAGAACAGTCAGAGGATCTCACAGCTGTCCGTGGTGCCGAAGCAACAAAAAGAGCAGCACACACACACACACGCACGCACGCACACACACACACGCACACACACACACACACGCGCGGCCCGAGGAGACGGGGAGCTGAGGACCAGGTTAAAAGAGCTCCAGGGAAGCAGACAGAACTCATTTACAAGTCAGCACAGGGTCAGCTACAGTGCATAGAATAGTCCCGTAGCACAGCTGCGCTCTGCGGTCAGAGCTTCTATGCGCTCGTGGCCTTTTGAAGTTATCGAAACATCGTGGGCAGCACTGTTGACTGTTTGCATAATTACAGAGCTATAAAGTTGCAGATTGATGTTCTTTATCAGAGCTTTTGTTGTTTATGCACTCACTTTGCCGATAATCTCACAGACTGCAGGCTACAGTGTATTTCCCTGAAAGGCAGTTACAGCTCTGATACGTGGTCTCAGTGGGACAGTCTCAGTCAGTATCTGAACTTTCACACACTGGGCTCTTTGTTAGTGCCCCCCCCTAACGAGCGAGTCTCTGTTTCTCTCCCCACAGCGTGGAGTAAAAAGAAGGAGTGAGTCTCTGTTTCTCTCCCCACAGCGTGGAGTAAAAAGAAGGAGTGAGTCTCTGTTTCTCTCCCCACAGCGTGGAGTAAAAAGAAGGAGTGAGTCTCTGTTTCTCTCCCCACAGCGTGGAGTAAAAAGAAGGAGTGAGTCTCTGTTTCTCTCCCCACAGCGTGGAGTAAAAAGAAGGAGTGAGTCTCTGTTTCTCTCCCCACAGCGTGGAGTAAAAAGAAGGAGTGAGTCTCTGTTACTCTCCCCACAGCGTGGAGTAAAAAGAAGGAGTGAGTCTCTGTTTCTCTCCCCACAGCGTGGAGTAAAAAGAAGGAGTGAGTCTCTGTTACTCTCCCCACAGCGTGGAGTAAAAAGAAGGAGTGAGTCTCTGTTACTCTCCCCACAGCGTGGAGTAAAAAGAAGGAGTGAGTCTCTGTTTCTCTCCCCACAGCGTGGAGTAAAAAGAAGGAGTGAGTCTCTGTTACTCTCCCCACAGCGTGGAGTAAAAAGAAGGAGTGAGTCTCTGTTTCTCTCCCCACAGCGTGGAGTAAAAAGAAGGAGTGAGTCTCTGTTACTCTCCCCACAGCGTGGAGTAAAAAGAAGGAGTGAGTCTCTGTTACTCTCCTCACAGCGTGGAGTAAAAAGAAGGAGTGAGTCTCTGTTTCTCTCCCCACAGCGTGGAGTAAAAAGAAGGAGTGAGTCTCTGTTTCTCTCCCCACAGCGTGGACTAGTGCCTCTGCTGCTCGGACTGTCATTAAAGTGTTTTTGTGCTGTCTGTTAGTGACAGGGGGAGAGCACAGCCCCCCTTTAGAGCTCCGCTGTTGTGTGCTGGGAGATTGAAGGCCTGGCCATGCCTGAAACCAAACCCTGCTCAGGACCCCCCCCCCTACACACACACACACACACACACACACACACCATCATCAACTTGACAAATAGGCAAGATTTTAGGTGCACCGCTATCAAGTGGTGCACGATTGGCACTCCATAACCTGTGTGTGAGAACATTAGGTCCACTGAGCACAAATGAAAATGCTCCCAGGAATACGCTTGGTTCTGGAGGCAAGGGGCCGGGGGGGACTTGACATGTTCTGGAACCTTCCCTCTCACCTTCCTTGTCTCTTGTCTGTCTTTTACTCTATTCCCATGCTAACCATATTAGGCTCTTCCTGTGTGTGTGAACAGCTTGAAGCTTGTAAATCACTAACTAACTCGACGCACAAGGGTTTCTGTCAGTGTCACATTATCCACTTGTGCAGCCCTAACTCAGGAATGCCAGGCTCACACTACAGGATATAGAATAAAGCTTTGATTGATTGATTGATTGATATTTAAAATCCGAACCGTTTTCAAAATCGGGTTGCATCACGCACATAAGGAGATCTTAACAGATGTGCTTCTCGCGTATCTCAAACATGTGCACACGACAAGACTTGAAAATAACGGCTCATCACACACTTCAGGATATTATTGTGCCCGAGGAAGCAATGACCCACTGGTCTTCTCACTTGTAAATTAGTGATGTAATAATCTTAAAGGAATACTTAGTGGGATTTTCCTAAAAAGCTAAAGTATAAAATAATACAAAAATAATCCCTCTCAATGATCACTTAGACTCAATAGAATGTGTGATGGTGTGTTGATCTGCAGAGCCCCCTCCGTCTGGCTGTGTTTGGCTGTATGTTGTTGTTGTTGTCCTTTCGATCAGGACGTTTCTGAACGTCAACCTTTTCGTTTAGTGCTGTCATGGATGCTAATCTGGTCGAACGTGTAGCGGTTGAGGTGACGTGAATGTGGTGCCCACAGGTATTGGGTACATCCTATCCTGCAAACCCGCCGGAAACAAACAGCAATGATAAGTTTGTCCTCCATCTTGGTATCGAAAAATTTGAAAATCCCGCCTTGCGATGACGTCTTTCTCCGTCAAGACATCTGATTGGTCGGCAGCTCCAGCAACGCATCTGAAAGTTGAACATTTCTCAACTTTCGACGCTAGCAACACAGGCAACGCAACGCACCAGGACAACAACGGAACCAGAATGCCATTCGGCTGCAGCCATTGAAAGTGAATGGCATCCGTCAATGTTGACGCATCAAACAGAAGCGTGTGAGCAGCCCGTTATAGCGCCATCAGCCTTTTTGCAATTGAAAAAGTTGAACTTTTTGAGATAGAGCGCAAGCTGTAAAAGGCTGTTCTGATGACGAGGACGGTCGGTTTTGGGCAAAACCGCAGAGACAGCGAACGTTAGCACTAGCTATAATTATCTAGCTATCTTAACTTGGCTAGTTAATCTGCAGTCTGCAAAAACACGCCACTCGTTGCTAACGTAGCTGTAAAACATCCGTAGCCGAGCTCTAAACCCCAGCTCTAGTGCGCTCTACACAGCTCTAAACCCCAGCTCTAGTGTGCTCTACTCAGCTCTAAACTCCGGCTCTAGTGTGCTCTACACAGCTGTAAGCTTGGCGCTGCTCAGCTACATACAGCTCGTCGGTGGACACACAGCCTAAGATAGCTAAATGTAGCTTTCGTTAGCTGGCTGGCTAACACTGAAAACTAGCACACCTGGCAACCGCGGTCAGGGGGAGGAGCAGGGAGGTGGGGTGAAGTTTGAATGTTGTGTTTACAAAACGCAACTGATGAATCCCACTAAATACCTTTAAATGTCAGACATATTTGAGAGATTCGGGGAGGCCCTGAAGGGTCAGCGAGCCGATCGGGAGGTTTAAGATGCAGTAGGATCTGTAAATCCCTCACATTACACGATAATCTGGGCAAACATTGGTACCGACCAACGTTCTGGACCAGATTTCTCCTTCGATTGTTGGGAGGGGTGAATTGCGGATAAATCGGCCCAAAAATCCAGTAGTGTGAGCCCAGCATTAGCCAAGGCAGGTTCAAAAGAGAAAAGCAGAGGATACAGCCATACTCTTCCTCTACTTCCAATATTGAGTTTACCCAAACAGTTAATGGAAAGGGAATGTGTTGTGTCTTAGAATTCCATGATAATGATTTTTAGTTGTGTGCAGAGCCAAGAAAACTTAAGAGCAAACATGGGCAAACTTGTTTGTTCACATATTTTAAACTTCAGATCGGTATCTTCTGAAGAATCCCTCTTGAACGGTATGTTACTGTAACTGATATGCTCTTCGGTTCTGAATGTTCAACAGTTAACGATACTAAAACGTAAACACGTGTTTTGAGCGAGTCAGAGTGCTTTCTGAGGCGCAGCCGAGTGCTCTGCCATTTGTTTCACACCCAAAACTGCCCTGAGAACCATTAGGACTGAAAAAAGAGAGTCTAGTTCGATTCCTCTCCCTCCTTCCTGAGTGTTTCATGTGTTGTCACGGAGACAAGATAGGAGCAGTATCTTCTCACACACTTCATGCCTCACTCTGTCACCCGCCCCGGTCTCCTCGCACAATCTCTGTCACAGTCCATCTCTGGAACAGCCATCGCGTTCTGCCTTGACAGAGGCTTGTGCTATCCAGGAGAGAGTGACATGTTATCCCCCGCCTGTGACAGAGGCTTGGCATTCAAAAAGCTCTCTCTTTTGACACTCCGAGGCAGCAGGGTAAAGAGACGCAGGCAGCAGGGTAAAGAGACGCAGGCGCTGCACGCAGAGGGAAACCAACGCAACACTTCAAAGGGTTGCGATCCGTCTCCCACAGATCTGTGCCCTAGAGAAGACGAGGGAGGAAAATGAGAGCATTTAGCGATGTGGGCCATAAGAGTGCTGCAATAATCATAATAAAAAGGCCCCGGGAGAACGACGAATGGAAGAAATTACAGAACGCTTATCTCCTAGGGGACTTGGCTGACGCTCCACACATGAAGCCAAATCAGGGGGAGTCTCACTGCTCTCTCTCTCTCACTGCTCTCTCTCTCTCTCACACACGTCTTTTACTCCTTTCTTCTGTCCTAATGGAAAATTCTAAATGAGCATATAATCTGCTTAAGCCCCCCCCCCCCCATCCAGACGATGGAAAAAACCTGCATCCCTCTGAGAAAACAGCAACCAGGACACAATCATACCTGGTAATATTCACTTGGCTTTGCTTAGGGCCCTGGCTTTGAGAGAGAGTGAGAGAGAGAGAGAGAGAGAGAGAGAGAGAGAGCAAAAGAGAAGGAGGGAAGCGGAGAGTTGTAAAATTGAGGAATTTGAGCGGCAGACAGAAACAATTCCAAAAGAAGTGAGTCACCTGAAAGCAAAGGCATAAACAACGTTGCGGGGAGACAAGAAGGCAAAGGTAGAGTCCAAAGAAATCACTCTAGCAGCCTTGTGATATTCCCGCTCTAACGCAACAAGTCTAATGTCACCTCTGACAGGGGAAGGACAGTGATCTAGGTGTGAGGTCATTGATGTGGAGGCTGCAGGAGAGCATGACCTGAAACCAATCTATGAGCTCCAGCTGTGGGCCAGACTCTCTCTCTCCCTCCGTACCCATGCCCTCTCCTCCCCGTAGACATGCCCTCTCCTCCGGCCCGGATGTGGACGGCCCGGCAGCAGCTGGTGTGTGTCTCTGCCCACTGGCCAAAGATGCCATCATGGAGTCTGGAGCACCGCCATGGTAGCAGAACAGCGTGGCCATGTCCACACCCCTGCGCTTATGGTAACGCGATTTAGACCCTGTCCCAGTTCCCCAGGCGTGAAGGGGAACAGAGACCACAACCCCGGGGGATCAGAGCCCCTCCACGTCTGTTAGTAGGGAGGGATCGGGTGGCGCTGAGCGGCCCAGGGGCACCCACCTTTGGTGGGCCTGTGGAGAGGGTCTGCAGGGACCCGGGAGCCGCAGCCTGATTGATGAGTTGGAGGCTGGTACAGGGATTTAGGGTTCCAGTGTCCATTACAGTCACGGGCCACATTTGCTAGTGGCCGGGAAGGGAGGTGCGGAGGCTTGTCTGGGCCGATCACGTTACGCTGAAATCAAACCCCTCACAAGGGACGACAGCTGTTGGCAGCCCGCGGAGACCAGTCAGACGGAATACCATGACTAGACACATGCAGCACACACAAACAGCCTATTCCATAAAAAAACATCTCCATGTATGATGACACATACTGTATGACTATGTGACACCTTAACAGTCCTCCAGCTCAAGACAATAGAACCTGCCTAGAATTGGAATAATGAAGCTGTGTTCATTGATCAGTCGATCTGGACAGGTAGGGCAAGATGTATGGAGGGGTATAGACATCTGATGCTGCCAGTCTAATTATGTAGGGTGACTCAAAGCATTTGGCCTGCATTGAACATCTGAATGCAATTTCATGACCTTTCAGGGCAGAGTAAATTATTCAGTTTCATGACTGAGATTCATAAATACAAATCAGCATTGTAAAGTGATCCTTTCGTAATTATCATAGCCCCTGGTAAAGTATGGTATCCAGCAGCAGAACGTAGCTGTCAGATTGCTCTTTCGCCAGTCAACCCCGACTCCGTAGTTCTCAGTAGCCCCGCAGGAAAAGGGCGTTTCCTTTATTGACAGAACTAATTATGTTCCTGACAGTCCTCAGTGACTCAGAGCAAACTCAAAACATCCTTCAATTAGCCACAGAGTCAGACTAATCTATGAAAACATTCTACCTCCCAGCAAATAAGAATGGCAATCGACCGAAGCCAGGAGGCACTTTAACACGTAAAAAAGAAATAGAGTTGTAGCAGCTGTGTAAGAGTGGAGCCTCAGTACCGTAGGTTCCAGAACGTGTCTTTCTGTAACTGGGTTGGTTATCACACAAGATGTACAGTAAACCATTGGAAGAAGTCCCATATTGTACCCCAGGCCTGGTAAACATGTCCCCACATGCCTGACACAAGAACACAAGAACACCATCACTCATCTGGAGCACACAGCACTAGCAGAGAGATGTCAAACAGCCTCACCCTGCCTGGAACCCATCCCATGTCTCTGAACATTATGATCTGCCTTCAGATAGGTGTGTGTGTGTGTGTGTGTGTGTGTGTGTGTGTGTGTGTGTGTGTGTGTGTGTGTGTGTGTGTGTGTGTGTGTGTGTGTGTGTGTGTGTGTGTGTGTGCGTGTGTGTGTGCATGCTTGCGTGTGTGTGTGTGTCTGCGTGTGTTTGAGATCTTGGTCCTTTCTGGATCAGTGCGCTCAGAGAGAGGAGGGCTGTGTGAGTGTGTGAGTGTGTGAGTGTGTGAGTGTGTGTGTGGGGGGGAGAAGGCAGCTCCAGGCCAGAGGCTCAGCCTGCTGCCGCCCGCTGATCTGGGGAGGATCAGGCCACTACCTGGAGCCTCTCCACCGCACTCTGATGTTAATCAGTCTGCCTCCAGCCCCTGGACGGACAGAAAAGAACTGGCACGTCAGAAGGGCAGATAGGGCCTCATGGGTGGATAGCAATCTGGATCTGATAACGCCGTATAAGGGGATGCTGGAGAAAACAAGGCACCATCCAGGGGGGAACGGGCTGCAGCCAAGCACACCCAGATCTCATGCGAGTGTAAGTGGACGCGGCCCTCACCACTCCCTGCCTCTATCAACACAAGGATTTCAAAGTCATGTCAGCCGACATGAATAAAAAAAAGAATGAAAAAAAGAATGATTGTCCCTGTATGGCACCATAATAAACATACTGAAAACCCATTGTACATGCTCAATAACTCTTTACATGGTGCGACCGACAAATGGGCCATCAACTGGATCATTAGCTGAAGTAGCCTAATATTAGTGTGTGTGTGTGTGTGTGTGTGTGTGTGTGTGTGTGTGTGCGTGTGTGTGTGTTTGTGTGTGTGTGTGTGTGTGTGTGTGTGTGTGTGTGTGTGTGTGTGTGTGTCCTCGAGAGGCAGAGCTCTCAGCAGCGGTTTGTGTCTGGAGAGCTGTACAGTCACACAGGCAAAGATATCTAAGAATTCCTCCTGATAAAACAATCGTCTGCTCAGACTCAGGCTGATTCACAGCCAAGAGCTTTTGATGTTTGCCTTTGGTAAACTGATTAGACAAAGATGGCCTGTGTGAGAGATTACTGGAGCCCATTGTTTATTTTCAGCCCTATCACCCAAGTATACGCCCAGAGAAGGGCAAGGAGCTCGGGCCACTGTTTATCACCACGGTTATCAGAGAATGACGTTTGTTTTTCAGAAAATATCGGTGCTTATTTTTGCACCACACATGGCAGCGACACTGGAAACGGCACCTCTAGAAAACGTCAGAAAACTTCCTACAATGCCCTGCATCAAGATGGATGTGCCGGTGACTCGGCAGCAGAGTCAAAAGGCCATCCTGTCATGTGACGGGACAAACACATGTTAAAACATGACAGCGAAACCATGCAGACCGATGCAGACGGAGAAGATGAGGTCACTGTTTTGGTAGCACTTAGAAAGAAACCACGATAACACCTTCAGGTCAAAAAACCTTCCCGCAAGGTATGTCACCACAAAACCACATCGATTTAAAGTTTGGTTGAAATGTGATCGGCCAAGCTGGTCTGTTAACTCAGCTCACATAATACAGTTGGCTCTTGTTGACTCTCTCCCTCCATCCTCCCCTCCCTTCCTCCGTCTCTCTGACTCATTCACTTGCTTGCTACAAGCTGGGATACTTATTAACAGCAGAAGTGGCAAATTTAATCTTGTGCAAATGTCCCACTAAAGTAATTCTGTGGTTATCTGAGAACAGTATTAGCCTCCCTCACTCACAGGTCCCACCTGGTACTTACAGACCTTATCGGGGATCTGTCGGCACAGAATGGCCGCTTTGTTTCACCATTCCATGATATAGCCTTTCAAGTCTCCTGGCTGGTCCCTACCTCAGAGGCATAACCTCTAACAGGGGGGTGGGGGCAGAAAGAGGCCCCTGGTACATTGATCTCAGCCATCACACGCGATGAGGTCACGCCTGTTTAATTCATAAAGACGACTGTAAGTATTAACATGGAACTGAAGGATTACCCTCAAATTGAGCCAAGGTCAAAATATGGCTATTTCATTGAGAAAACCAGTTTGGAATATGCGCACTATACCAAGTTACAGTCAGTCCTTTGTCAAGGTTAATTGAAAAAGCAGGCTAGAGTGTAATAACCATGTTGAACCCTGATTGGACACATGCTAAACACCACTCTCTATACTGAGTCAGTGGAACTGTCGTAGACTGGAATCCAGTCAGTCTTCTCTAGCCCAGGCCTTCAGAAGTCTCCTCAGATAAACTCAGGGATCTGTCCCTAGTCTGTCTTCTCTAGTCAGGGATCTGTCCCTAGTCTGTCTTCTCTAGTCAGGGATCTGTCCCTAGTCTGTCTTCTCTAGTCAGGGATCTGTCCCTAGTCTGTCTTCTCTAGTCAGGGATCTGTCCCTAGTCTGTCTTCTCTAGCCCAGTCTTCTCTAGTCAGGGATCTGTCCCTAGTCTGTCTTCTCTAGCCCAGTCTTCTCTAGTCAGGGATCTGTCCCTAGTCTGTCTTCTCTAGCCCAGTCTTCTCTAGTCAGGGATCTGTCCCTAGTCTGTCTTCTCTAGTCAGGGATCAGTCCCTAGTCTGTCTTCTCTAGCCCAGTCTTCTCTAGTCAGGGATCTGTCCCTAGTCTGTCTTCTCTAGTCAGGGATCTGTCCCTAGTCTGTCTTCTCTAGCCCAGTCCTTCAGAAGTCTCCTCAGATAAACTCAGGGATCTGTCCCTCTAAAAAAGACCCTTGTTCTGAGGCTCAGAAGAAGGGGGATACATGCTTTGATGTCTTCTAGAGATTAACCGCTGCTCAATACATGTAAGTCATACAGCAGACGCTAGATATCTATGCATTGTCATCACTTAACTTCTGTTAGCATTTCACAAGATATGTGAAACTACTGTACATTATGTTTGTGTTTTACTATACAGTAGCCTAGTACTAACTGATTGTTTTCATCAAGCACAGTGTGTACAGTATAATACACACCAATGGCAACTAAATCATTTTATTAAGAAAAAAAAACACTAATTGGTCAGTTTCTTAAGAAATGATTGGTTGATATTTGAGCAGGGAGGGATGTGAAAGTCACTGTCTAACCAGTATGCATGGTCTCCACCAGGTGTTCTATTTCATTTAATTACTCAATTTGTCCATGGAGACTGTACAGGAGCCAGGCTGCGTATTGCAGCTGTGCATTTCTCTCTGTCATTAAAGGGCCAGACAGCCTGGGCCCCCTGGTGCAGGCGCATTCAGAATGAGTTCATTGGGAGCAAGCAGGAAACTATTAATTTCTCACACTTAGTTAGTGAAAACGTGGAGGAACAGCAAGCATTTGCCCAGGGTTTCACACATGGATGTGGAAAGGATGTGGAGCAGGCCTGACACTGCAGCTGCTGTGTGTGTGTGTGTGTGTGTGTGTGTGTGTGTGTGTGTGTGTGTGTGTGCGTGCGTGCGTGCGTGCGTGCGCGTGTGTGTGTGTGTGTGTGTGTGTGTGTGTGTTTGTGTGTGTGTGTGTGTGTGTGTGTGTGTGTGTGTGTGTGTGTGTGTGTGTGCGTGCGTGCGTGCGTGCGTGCGTGCGCGTGTGTGCGTGCGTGTCTGTGTGTCTGGACATGTGCACGTGCACGTGTGCATCTGAATGTGTGTGCGTATGTCACAGGTTTCATTATGTCGCTCGAGAGTATTGCTTCCAACCTCATTTGCCCACACTAGTTTCAATCTCAGCGCCAACACATGACCACTTCTCATAAACACCTCTTTAGCCAGCGACGGCAGTGAAAAGCTAACGCTACAACAGCGTGGGTGGGCAGTGAATTTAACCAGTTTAACTCCGTCAACCATACTTCTTTGAGTGTGTACAGTATGTGGTTGGCTTTTCCTGCTTGGTGAATAACCCTTTCCTGGTTCTTTTCCTTCTTCCTGTACTCTTGCCTGTACAGTAAGCGCATTCTTTGAACATGGACTAAATTCATGAGGGCGTGCCCCAACCACTGGCTGGAAGTGGGGTTTGGACTTCCACCCAACCAAGACATTTCTGAGGGGTCAGTCTGAAAAGACATCGTGCTGCACAGTTCAGAGCAGACAAGAGCATGTTCACCAGAAGCCCCTCGGCCCAAACAGCCACGAGTCTGAGTTCAGCCCCCCCAGTGGAGGCCAGGCCACAGGCCCGTCGTGTGCTGCCGCTCGGCCACTCTCTAAACACCCAAACATATAGTCTCTTCTGCGGCCCAGACACCACTTCCTCCCCCCGACAGGAGAGGCAGAGGAGAGGACGCAGAAAAACATTTCCATAATCACCGACTGACCCGCCACCTCTCTGCTGCGTGGGACACGCATTCCAAAGCAAACAGAGGAAAAGACTCATTACGTGGAGTGAGATGAATGTGTGCCTCCAGAACGAGATGGGTTCCAGCCTGACCTCGCATTTGTCACAATAAGAACTACACCATTTACTAACGAGCCATTGGCGAAAACAAAATGAAGTAGACTAAAAAGGGGTAATTCCTCCACTTACAGTATCTGCAAATGCACAACAAGCAGTTATAAAGTGAGACTACAGTAACAGGACTCTGAATCTTGTGAATTGAGCACCTCGGCGGCTGTCATTCATGTGTCCAGTGGATTGTTTAACGCTCATGCCTCGGGAAGTCCCCTCCATCTGTCTCTGAAGGCCAGGGGCAGCCTGTGTCCATGAAACCCAACTCCTGCATACATGCCACACAGTGGCCGGTGGTTGAAGGACGGTGGAGGGCTGGACGGCGTGGGCCGGGGGCCAGATGGGTACATCTGCGCCCTCCTCTCAGGTGGGAAGGTCGTTAATGTGAAGGATCCGTGCCGATGGACGGCCAGATGTCCCTAAGAGGCTTATCTCCAAAGAGAGACCCACAGGCACAGGGCGAGCCACGGCGGGGCCACCTAATCTCTGTCCAAGCCCAGGCGACCTTCTGCAGCCAAGGCCGGAACAGAGGAACAGCCGGATTTAGACCTCCTCAACCTGAGCTTTTCACCGGAACACACGGGTAGCAACGCAAGGCCCGAATAATCCTCAGTTACAAGTTTAAGACATCTTTAAAGGAGAACCTTCCAGAATGTTCTATTCTATCTGGCAACCATGCAACTACTCTAGTTATTAGCAGAAGGAAGAGTGAGTCATCGCATGCTGAGGCTGAGCCAGAAAAGGGGGACCTCTTAGAATTGGCCCAAAGCAGCCAACAACTCAGGGGGATAAAATGAAACTCTCACAAAGAAATGAGACTCATGAAATACACTCATGGAAGGATGACAAGGACAACTGCTTTCACATGACACTGAACATTTTCTTTTGTCCTAGCTGTCAATAGAGGAGCGATGACAGTCACAAAAACATTCAGTTTTGCCAAACTTAAAAACAAAAACACATGAAATATATTACCACTTAGTGTTTCGCAACCAAAACATTGCCACAGTCACATGTCAGGGAGGATGACGGTGTCCTTAGGGACCAGCGTGCATTCTTCTGCTAGCTGTACCTCCCAGGCAGAATTAGTTGACAGTAATAGAAGACATTATTTGGGCGGTGACACTGAGCAGGAGGGGTCTCTGAAAAGAAAATAATTGCAGGATTTGGACACCCAAACTCTCCCTGGTTCTGCTCAGTCCCAACGCCACCTCAGAGGCCCTGGTTTCCCATAAAGATCCCAGATGTGTTCCCTCAAAGGTCCTCCGTAGCCTTTGTCTTGGACTTGCCAATATCTCCCCGAATCAAGTAGCACAACCATAGGGCACGAGATATCAAAGCCTAACAAATACCTGGGGCTTGGAATGTGGTGAGCGGAACAATCTTATCTTACAGCTGCTGTAGACCAAACTCACCTCAGATGGGCTTTTGGGAATATCTTTGTGATTTCATAATGCACTCTGACACAGTGGATCTGCTCGTGTTCAGATGGGGCAGGATCTCCCCACTTGGCAACGCTCTCCAGAACAATGAGAGCCAACAGAATGTAATCAGAGAAGCACATGTTTTACATTTGCACAAATTACAGGTACAGCACACAGCCTGACTTCAGTGCATTTCTTTTCAGTTTGATCAATCATTTCAATGTGTTTTGGCATATTTGACCACATTCCATTGTTCAACGTTACACTATGTCCATAACTGTACCGATCCATATTTTTTACAGTTCTCCATTATAGAGTCATTTCAGGTTTTGGAGCTAATTAGACATAATCAAGGTGCTATTCAATCACAAGCAAACTTTACCATTCCTATCGTGCTTGGCCTCCCTCAAGTCCAAGATAAATGTCACTGTTTATTCCATCACCTCAGTGGCTGATTGCAATACCCATACTGCTGACTTTCATTGCCGTATATGTACAAGGCTCTTACTTTCTTTCCAACGTAGAAAGGGAAATAACTGGGCTGGGACATTCGGACTTGGCGGACATCACGATCATTTCTGAGTTCACGTGATAAGGAAACCCCCCCTGGCCTGGCACAGACCGACGTTTCTTCATGTACCTGCTGCCTCAGCATACAGACACAAGTTCCTATATGTTTGTCCTTGGCAGCGGTTGGGCCCACATCAAGAGTGAAGTCCCATGAGCAAGTCGAGACATGCTGCGCTTCACACTGCCATGACTAAAGAGGCTGAGACATTTTAAACCCCTGACACGGCACATCCATAGGCTGAAAAGAGATCGAGGCCCGTGACTCATCGCAGAACAAATCCTAATGGAGGCCGTTCGACTGCCCAGGGAACTGTTAGGAGTTCAACCCTCTATGAGCACAAGCCAACCCCTCAGGACTGGGGAGCACTAACAGTCCAAACAACCAACTTGGCCGGATCATTAAAAAAGCATCTGCTTATAGTGCATGAATAATATTTCCATTATATGTAGCAAAAGAATGAGATGAAAGACTCCTTTTCACACTATTCAGAGTGTCAGACGTCGCCGTGGGTAACTGGGTTAGGGTTACCCTAACCCTAACCCTAACCCTAACCCTAACTGCACTGAAGATAACATTCTGCCTGCTTTTGTTTTACACTGTGGAGCCTCCAATAACAATCTGATCTCCAGCGGATGTTTACAATCTTCTGCTCCCTTGCTCGGGCCAACAAGCCTTTCTTCTGCTTCCTGTCTGAACGGGGGGGAAGGAACGGCTGACATTTGCGGGGCCCCTGATTACAATGGGGGCAAAACAGGGCAGAGGATAGATGCACTGTGTGTGTGTGTGTGTGTGTGTGTGTGTGTGTGTGTGCGTGTGTGTGTGTGTGTGTGTGTGTGTGTGTGTGTGTGTGTGTGTGTGGGTGTGTGTGTGCGTGCGTGTGTGTGTGTGCGTGCGTGCGTGTGTGTGCGTGTGCATGTGTGTGTGTGTGTGTGTGTGTGTGCATGTGAGTGTGTGCGTGTGTGTGTGTGTGTGTGTGTGTGTGTGTGTGTGTGTGTGTGTGTGTGTGTGTGTGTGCGCGTGTGCGTGTGTGTGTGCGTGTGTGTGTGTGTGCGTGTGTGTGTGTGTGTGTGTGTGTGAGCACTATGGGGCACCACAGCAGGGGGTGGGAGGTGTCTCTGCTCAGGGAGTGATCAACATGGGAGCTTTCACTGTTTTAAACAGGCTCCGCCCTTTTGATGCAGTCACACTGGACATCACACCTGAGGCGGTACGGACATGAAATCTGCTCCATTGTCTTTTATGACATGGTCAAATATCAAGGCAACAACTGCCATCAGCGTGTAAGATCTGGTTGGCTGATATCATCCAGCCATTGTGTGCTGTAAAATCTCCCGAACTTTGACCACAGATTCTTCTGCCAACTCCACCCAAACTAAACGAAGGCTGCTGTTTTTCTTGGGACTTATACAAAATGGGGAAGGGACTATCTGTTCCCATTCCATTTTGTTTCCTTAATATCCTCGGAGTGCGGGAGGTTCCAGGGTTTTCTCTGAGCAGGGACCCTGACCCAGCCCTACTGAGCTATGAGATAGTAAACAAGGAATTATTCAGCTCCACATGAAGTGCAACAGTCAGCACAGCTCTCAGCCAGAGATGCTTTCCAGCAATTACAGCATTAATTAATTAGGTACGGCTGCTAGAGGCCGACCCACACAGATACATCCGCTGGCTCACTGCCCAAGCAGCCCTACAGATCACATTACCCACCAGTGGAGATGACCGTTTTTTAATGCGTTAACTTGCGACGGCCAAAATAAACTCAATGTGATTTTATTGAAATGAGTGTTTTATTTTGGCAGAGATGAAGCTGGGAAGACTGCTGGTGTGTCCTGTGAGTCAGGGATATAGGCAGTCATGAGGTTATAATGGAGTCTACTTCTATTACCACATGTTTGTCAGTGTTGTCAGTGTCAGTGTTGCGGGCGCGGTGCCTGGCGGGCTCACCTCAGCGGGGGTGTCCTCTGGCGCCTCGGGGCCGTGGCTCCGCAGGTTGATGATGTGCACCTCCTGCGGGAGGCCCGTGGTGCCCCTGCTGGCGCAGCCTGACAGGGCCGTGAAGCTCTTCAGCATGGCCTGGACCGGGTGGCTCACTCCCACGGGCAGCAGCTCACAGGGGCTGCGAGACAACGGCCCTAGGAAGAGAAAAAACAACATAATGATGGAAACCAATACCAACAACCAATACCAATACCATCAACACATAAAACTAATACCATTTGTTTTTGTTTTTTTGCTGTGCATTATGTAGTACTTAGTAGTATTTGTGTAATTTCCTTCTTAGGCTATGTAACATAAACATAACGCCATTGCAAATTGCTTAAAGAAAACGATGCCGTAGTTCTTATAATAAACAAATGCACAGTAAACATGTTGTCCACCAATGAAGGATCGCCCCTTCGTGTCCATAAAGCAGTGAAGAAAGTGTGAGTGCAACACTGGATTAACTTGCTGTTAATACATCAAAGCACTGCGGACCCTTTGGATCAAAGTGTTTCTCAACCAGAGTCCATGAACCCCAACCATGATCTACAGGCCAGTAAAAGTGTTTCAATTGGCCGGTTACTTTGTGTCTCAGTAAAAGTACAGTCCATTCTACTCTGGGTCCTTCCTTCTTTCCAAATGCACAGTTCAGAGTTCAGAGTTCAGAGTTCAGAGCTTGTGGAGCTGCTTGCTTGGTCCTTGTTCTACATGTTAGGATTCTCATATTCAAATATATCCAATATTATCAAACTACCTAAACAAGAACAACCGAATCTATCCTGTGAAATACAAGGACTAGAAATAATAATAGATGTACCCACAATACACCTCACCTCTACAATAATGTATGAGAATCCTAACATGTAGAACAAGGACCAAGCAAGCAAGCTGCACAAGCTCTGAACTCTGAACTCTGAATACTGAGACACAAAGTACAGTATTTAGTGTACAGAGCAATATGTATTAGCAATGGGGAAAATGAGCTGTGAGCACCCCTAGTGGTGTGCTGATGACGCACGCACGCACGCACCATGCACAGGTGGACAGGGGCCATTTTAAGAGCCCACCCCTCCTCCGACTGCCTCAGGTGCTGTACAATTAAACCAGTGACCCACAGCACAGCAGAGGCCCTTCTCAGCACTCCACCAACCCCTCAGTCAGCAGCCCCTCTGTGGGGGGTCACCGCCAGGCTGGTCAGGAGCCAGACGTATAATCACAGCAACCCACGGCAACCCCATTATATACCCCTTCTGCCACTCTCACACATTTCATTTTTCCCTTAAATGGTGGATATGACCTTCCCTAATCACTCAGAGTGGGAGGGGACTTCACACGCTGGTGCACTTGCCGCTGGAAAGACCATAATAATCCCCCGTGAGCTGTGTCTCTCTCAGAGACCCGGCCGGGTCCTGGACTAGTCTGGGCTGGACGGGCCATCAGCGTGGCCTAGCGTGGTTCCCCCTGACCGGCCGTCCGCGTGGCCTAGCCTGGTTCCCCCTGACCGGCAGCCTGCCTCTCAGTCAGGTGACCTTGGACTACAGCAGGAGCAGCTGGAGTAATGGGGATCGGGCGATGGAACGTAACGAGCCCCAACTCGTTAACAACGGCCGCTCCGAGGGGTTTCCCTTAAAAGGTCATATGAAGGAAGAGGGCTTTAAAAAAAAGTATTTACCAAAGGATCAGCCAGGGTCACGTGTTCCCGAGTGCTAAGGTCACACTGTCAGGTACGTAAGGAGAATGGAGGGTAACACATTACCTAGCTGCCGTCAATCATAAACAGGTGCATTTTTTTCTGACTACGATAGGGGCTTCAGTCTGAGAGCAGCAGGCCACGGTCAGACCCCAGGCCCTCTCACTGCCCTGACGGTGTTCTGGTCAGACCCCAGGCCCTCTCACTGCCCTGACGGTGTTCTGGTCAGACCCCAGGCCCTCTCACTGCCCTGACGGTGTTCTGGTCAGACCCCAGGCCCTCTCACTGCTCTGACGGTCAGACCCCAGGCCCTCTCACTGCCCTGACGGTCAGACCCCAGGCCCTCTCACTGCCCTGACGGTGTTCTGGTCCATCCGTCCAGCGAGCGTCCGTGGCCCTCACGAGTGAGGAGCGGACCAGTAGGCCCCAGTGAGCCCCATCAGCCCGGGACGACACCGAGGGCCAGTCTGGGAGACCGAGGGCCAGTCTGGGAGGCCGAGGGCCAGTCTGGGAGACCGAGGGCCAGTCTGGGAGACCGAGGGCCAGTCTGGGAGACCGA